>NW_005843099.1:287946-299909 GCF_000455745.1 Alligator sinensis
CAGTGAAGTCCAGGTGGTGCCCAGCAGGAGGGAGGATCAGGCTCTGCACTCCAGGATCCTCACTGAGACCAGCACTTGCTCAGCTCACTACTATCCTGCCAGCCACTCCCTAGAGCCTGCAGGACCCAGCTGTCCACTCAGTTCCATGGGACTGCTCACACCAGTAGGCCCTGGGTAATCGGCCCAACCACCATCTGTGTCAGCTTTATGAGCAGATGCACATAACTAGATTATGGTGTGAACTGGGACACAAGGGCACTGTGTGCAAAGGCCTGGGGGATGGAGGACATGAGATCCAACCCAGAGCAGACACTGCACCCTGCACTGTTCACCTCAAGTTCCATTTGTCTAATCATGAGTATTTCAAGGAACTTCCCCTCTGCACCACAGAGCCAGGTCTTTCCTGTCATTCAGCTCACTCCTCTTGCACCCTCTGTACTTGCCTACTAGCCTCAGGGGTTCCCTCTCCACATTCTCATTCCCTGTCTGTACCCACAGGAAACATCAAAGCTTCAAGTGCAAAATCTCCAAGGCTTGGCAGGTTCTGCTGTGCTGCTCATCACCATAATATAGAGGTACACCTGGACTCCCATGGATCTGACAGACAAGATCTCTGTGAACTCAGAACATTGCCAAAGATTTCTGCCAATGCTTCCTCTTTCCTTGCATTTTGTGTAATCTGAGGCAGCTACCTTCTATCCCAGAATCAGCTGCATGTTTGTGACAGGTGATGGACTTGCTGTATGTATGCATATGTGATCAAAGAAACATCCTGTGTGGCTCTGTAAGATGCAACATGCCATTTTCCATCCCAAGACTCCAGACTCCAGGTTTAATCATTGGGTCTCTTCTCCAGCATCTCACAGCAGGGCCATAAATCTGTCCTCTTGGTTATCTAGCTCTCCAGTACTTCCCTGAAGTCCAGGAGGATCCCTTCTCTATGGCTCTTCACTAATCTATCCAGGTTCTCCTATACCCACCTACTCTCTAGTGACATCTTGGCACCATACCACACGATGGATCAGCCTCCCCGTTAGTGTGGGCATCCCAGGGGAAGACATAGCAGTTGCTGTGATGTTTCCCCAAGAAGGGTGAGAGCAATGTTTTTTTTGCAAACCCACAACCCACCCACAAGGCTGTACAGAGCAGCCAGCACAGATATTCCTCTACTCACATGACTTAATGGAGTGATCTGCAGGTGCTGCAGTTGTCAGGTATAAGAAACCCTGATTTGTCTGGGGGAAAAAAAGCTTGTAGGAACCCTGCTTAGATCCCCAAGTGTTAGAGATAGACAGACCCCAAGTGTTAGAAATAGACAGACCCTATTCCAGAAAATCAGACAGATGGTGTTTTGAGTGGTGGGAGGAAAAGAGGGGGAGGAGCTGCCTCAGCCCCTGGATCCTATCTTAAATATCAGAAATCCCAGAGAGTAGGTGCTGGTGGCAGGAAGGATCTTTGCTTGCAACTGCCAGCTCTATCAAGGATCTATCATTCTTTTATGGCCCACAGCTATCATTATTAAGCAGCTGGTTGTTTAAAGACTGTCAGCCATGACTTAAGAGCCCTGGACATAAGGATTAAAGCCAGACATGGTTCAATTCAGGCAGGTATGGGTAGCCACTGCAGGTGGTAGCAGCTAGGTCATAGGGGAGCATGTCCATAGAAATGGGGCTGGGTTAGGGCAAGACTGGGCAGCCCCAGGCAGGACTTCTCAGGGCAGGGGACATTCTCCTATGAGACCAGCAGTGCAAGGACTATTGCATGAGATGAACTGTCTGAGTGCAAGTCCTGCCAGGCTGGATATTTCACACGTTCTGTTCATTTTTCCAAGGAAACAGGTGCAGCAAAGAAGCAGCAGCTGCTATGTCTTTCCCTGGGATGCCCACACTAACTGGGAGGCTGCTCCATCATGTGGTATGGTGCCAAGGTTGTGTCCTGCACATTTACTGCAGGGGCTTCAGCAGCAACACAGCCCATGGAAAACAGAGGTGGGGAGGCAAGGAGAACTGAGAGGGTGGCACAGTAATCTGGGGTGAAAGCAGTGGTCTGAGGTCCGTGATGCCTCATGTACAGCAGGGATTCTTGGTCTGAGCTCTGGCCTTGGGCAGAACACTGCTGTTCCCTTCCTGATGCATTCAAAGCAGCAGGGCCTAAGCACCTTTCCCAGTGCAGCCCAGTGTCTCTCCAGTTAGTTCAGGATCCAGCCCCAAGTTACCCATCTCCTCCATAGATCTGCTCCTGCCCATCTCTAGCTATGGCTCTTCCTGATCTTTCTCCATTAGGAACTCCCCTAGCGCACAGTTTCTCCACTGCTGGCACAATAGCCATCTCCTCTGCAGTCATCCTCCTCCAACCTCTCTGTCTCAGCGAGGACATTAGTTGCATCAGTCTTAAGTCAGGTACAAAGCAGGGTAGATTTGCCCTTTATAGACTAATCAAATTAGAGATGCATAAGAATCCCCCACAGCAGCCACTGCTTATGAAATCTTATGCATCCCTGATTTAGTCTATATGGTAAATAATTGCCCTGTCTTCTCTCCATCTCATCACACACTGCTTCTGCAAAGCTCCCTTTCCTACGTACCATGAGCCCCCCTCCTCCCCCTCCCCCACGCCTTATGTCTGTAGATCCCTTCCAAGATACAGCCTGTATGTAAGATGCTAAGATTCATATTCTGTTTTTGGGAAACTAGGCATGTGCAACAATCCCACGGTGAGGGAGAGTAACCAACCTGTTCCCAGGGTTGAAACCCAGCCCATCTGCCTTTGCCTCGGCAGCTAGAACAGCTGCAGACTTGTCGCTGGCAGCTTGAGCCTGCACAGAGCACTTACCTCATCTCATTAACTTTTCCCATGTCTCAAGCACAGCTGCTCCCAAGCCGTTCTCTCTAGGGAGAATTTGCTACTGTGTGGATTGGAAGGCAGCTTACAAAAGACAGGGGGCCTGATTCAGCCCTGGGTAAATATTGGCTTCAACGGAGTTAGTTCTGCTAACCTTAGTGACAAATTTGGTCCTGCAGCAATAAGTACATGATGACACTCAGAAAAAGTTGATTCAATGGACAAGCTGGCAGCAGATGCTTCCTTCTCCCTCCCTGCGAACACTAGGGGATGCTCAGCAGGTTACTGTTGTAAAGGGAAAGGCCAACATTTTCACCCCAGGCACCAAAAACCAAAGTATCCCAATTTTCAGAAGCAGAGAGAATCTACAGCTTTCAGTAACAGCTACACCTTGAACAGCAAGATGCTTGAACTGAGGTGCCCAAAGGCATTGCAATCAGACACCAAGTGTAGGCACAGCCAGGTGTGCACCTAGTCTCAGTAAAAGGAATGGAGTTTACTCAGGTCCCAGCAGCAGTGAAGATGCAGCAGTCCTGGCCTGGCTGACAGCATCTCAGCTGCGTGATAGGAGCTCTGTGAATCAAGTCACAGTATGTAAAAGTTCAGCCACCTGTAGGTGGGCAAGGGCCCAGGTTTTACTGGCTCAGAGCCTGCACTAAGGAAATATCTTTGCAAAGAATGAGAACACCTACTCTGCTGTGCATAACGCCTTCTGCGCCTTGCCTTGGCCCTTCTGCCGGAGAACACAGCATGCACCCGCTCGGCCCAGGCAGTGTGGCTTTCAGCGTCATTCACCCCACAACGAGGCAGGCTCATCTGATGGAGTGTGGAAGCATCCAGGACCCCGCTGACTGGCAGGTGAGTCACCCACTGGAACTCCCTGGAAAAGAAGGGGAAGCATCAGCCTCAGTGCAAAGGGCTGCATCCCCTTTCCATGCTGAAAGGCAGAGGAAAACAAATGGCTGTGCATTGTGACAGCAGAACTTGGTGTCTTCCAGCTCTCAGGCACTGGTTCACAAGCAGAATCACTGGCATAGAACAGCTGTGTGGTACCTTATGGAAAATGTGACAGCACTTTGCACCTATAGGGTCAACTCTTATGTCCATGGAAATCAACGGCAAAACTCTCACTGACTGCACTGGGCAGTGAAGCCCAGAGAACACGGTTCACCCTTCTCTTAGTTTGGATCTACATTATAATACACAGGTGCAGTTGCAGTCCATGTGGGCATATCAGTGCGAGCTTTTATCCAGCTAGCTCCACTGCTAATAGTACTGTAAAACTCCACTTGAGCTGGCTGCCCAAGTATTTCCCCAGGCTCCTGAGTGAGTCACGTAGCCCATGCTAGACCCCAGGCTGCCAAAGGATTCACTGTCATGGGGACCCAAACTAGAGAGGATGTAGCTTGCTTTGGTGGGTCAACAAAAGCTGCCATTACACCAGTGTAGACATAGGCTAACAGGTGCTGGGTTTGCCAGTGCTAAATTCATCTCTCCCTGATGTTCACGTACTGACTACATGGGGAGGGGAAAAGCTGCGTAGCCAGATTCCCTCTGAAGGAGAAAATCCTCTGCATGACCTGAAACTGATGAATGAGTGTGTGCTGGGGGTGGGAAATCCCAGACTTGGCAGTGACCAGTTATTCAACTCTCAAGAGGAACACAGCTCCCTGGAGACATCAACAGCAGCCTACCCTCTATGCCATCATATGCCAGAAGGGATTGAGTGACCTAGTGGATAGTGCACAAGACTAGAACTTGGGACATCTGGGTCCTACTCCCAACTCTACTGCTGGCCTGCTGAGTGACCTTGGGCCAGTCATGACAGCTCTGTGCCTCACTTTCCCCACTTGTAAGAGACAGAGGATTGCCATCTCCCTTGTAAATCACTCTGACCTCCTCTGCCAAAAAGCATTCTCTAAAAACAAGAAGACCCTTTCTAGTGTGAATATCATCCCAGCAGTCGTGACGTATTCCAGTCAGCCCTGAACTGCAGATAGTATTCTAACTAGGACACCAGACCATAAAAGGCAAACAATCAGGGTAGTAAAACACTGCACTGAAGGGACTAGATCAGCCCATTTGCTGCTGGAAGCTGAGCACGGCAGCTGCATTTTGTAAAAACGATTAGGTGGGATTGCATGTCTGGTTCAAAGGGGAAGATCACAGCTAAAGGCCTTAGCCACTCAGAGACCCCTTACAAGGGGCTGAAGCCCTTCCAGTCCCAGAACCTGGGGGCTGGGTGAGGGTGTCACAGTTTGCTACATTTCTACATTTGGTTTTGTTGTTGGAAGGAAGGCTCTTACCTCACTGCTGCTCGGAACTGAGCCGGGCTGTGCATGCGTGGAGCCGGCGCCTCAAAATAGCCATACTTCTCCAGGAACATCTACCACGGAGAGAGGAAAAAGGGGAGTCTTAACCAAAGCACTACTGGGGCAGGAGGGAAGCATCAGAATAACAGCAGCCATTTGCACATGGTTATTTGGAAACAAGTGATTTGCATCTAGGATTCACAGTAATCTAGATGTTGCATACATGGTCGTAGGGAGACAGAATTTCTCTTCACCTGCTTATAAAACACAAGTCCCTACCATTTGAGCTAAAGGGACTTGCTTTTACCTGTTGGCAATCTAAAAGGCTTAAGACATCATGGAACAGAAACGTGTGTAAATGGTGTATGTATACATGAATATATGTGCTGCCTGATTGCAATGCCATGCCCCCCCCAGTTATTACATAACACTGCAATCATTTTTTTGTGGGTCTTCAAGTTTTTAGCCAGGATGTGATGGAGATCAGGGAGGAAATACTGCTAGGTGTTTGACATAGACAATCATGTGCTAACAATGCAGTCTATGGTCAAAGGTTACCAAGCTTACTGAAGTGGGTCAAAGCATCAGGGGAAAGAGGAAAGCTCTGAGCTCTCAGAACTTTATTTTGTTCCCAACGAAATGGACAGAAAAGCTTGCAGAAGCCTTTGGCAGGGGTCAGATCAGGTCTCAGGAGAAATCTGTTGAGACAGCATGCTGCCTCTTCCAGCAAAGGAGCTGAGCATGTTACTGAACAGAGAGAGCATGCCGCTTTATTCTCCCAATCAGGAGTGCTCTTTAATTATTATTGTTAATTTAAACAAAGGGATGTTGTCAGCCTCTGACTGATACAAATGTAAGTGTCTTCTTTTAAGTGCAATGACCCTAGCATTTTACACAACCCAAAAACAATAAAAATATTCCCAGGAAATATTTTCCCATCTGGATGGAAAGTTTTATCTGAAAAACAAACTTGCCCCCTGCAGCATCCTGCTATAGCCTGAGAATGGGAGTGAAACCAACTAAAAACCAAAGTGAAATGGACCAGTTTTCTTTCCTCGTTCCAGTTAAGAGAAATGTCAGAAGCAGGAACTGAATCAGTGATGCAGTCTGACTCCAGCAGTGATGGGAGCATATTCCCACTTATGGGCCCGGTTTTAAAAACCTCTTCAGCTGTAACTACCACTTTCTTGGTAGGTTAATCACACTTCTTGCTACTAACTGAGTTATAACCTGCACTGATGGAGCTAATGGGAGATCCGACAATTTTTTATGACCAGGATCAAACCATAGTAATCTGAAACACCTTTTGCAAGCCCACTCCCTTCTCCAGTTCTAAATGCTATCCTCTGGTCTTTTGAGGTCTTTTCTGAACTCTTTCCGCATTGCAATTAGCCCACAGCTCTTTCTACTACACATAGGGTGAACACAGAATCTCTGTGTTTACCCTCAGAGGTGCTTATACCTTCTTCTCACCGTATAAATCAGGTCACTGAGCAGTTCTCCTCAGAGGTCATATTCTCCAGTACTAGTATTCTTCTCGTTGTCCTTCAACTCAGCTGTTCTAAATCAGAAAGGATGGTCTAATCACAGCTGGGTAATGGGATCAAAATCCTGGGTTCAATTCCCTGTTCTGCCAGCTATTCTATATACATGGCCTTGGGCAAGTGATTTGAATCAGACCCAAATAAGTATAGAAGCACTTTATTTTCCAATGATTTCACTCGGGAGTTGAGCTGACTAAGCAGCAGTTAAGCACCTAAATACCTTGGGCCTTTAGGCCCAGCCTACACTCTCCCAGTTTTCTTAGCCTCATTGGCTGCATACAGATGAGAGCAGACATTTGGTTCCCCAGAGACAAACAGCAGTGAGCTGCAGCTATTGCCCCCAGGGAACACCCATGCCACACATGCTTTGGTGTGCGGCAAGTTACCCTGGCGGTGGTAGGAGATACTCGGCCAGCGCTGTGCTGGCCCCATCAGCCTTATCTGGGGTGGTGCAGGCCTCCTGGGGCTGCAGCCACAGCGATTCTGCCGGGTGGAACCTGGCTGGCAGCCGCAGTGTGGCTCTAGGTGGATAGGCTCTGCTTTTCACAGTGCTGCCTGTGCCTGTGTCTGCATTGCTCTGTTTTTTTTCCTGCAGGTTCTTTTGACCCCCGGATATCCAGGGGTTAAAAAAAAAAAAACAAAACCTGTGGGGGGAGGGGAAAAATGGAGCAGCGCACACACAGGCAGTGCGCTCTTGCAGCATGGAGAATGCCTGACTGTGAGGTACTCAGCGCTGCAGATGCGTTTGCCGCGCCACATACTGCACAGCAATGCTCGTCTGGACACGCCCGTTGTCAGCTAAGGGTGTGGGTTCTCTCACACCCAGCAAAGGCCTTGGTGCAGGCAGAGTCCTTACAGCAGAGTTGATTTTATTTTGCTGAATCATATTACGCTAAATTAGCATAAACCCTTTTAAAAGAGCAGGATTCCCCTCCAGGGTGTTTCTGCCATTTAACTATATCAGCATGATTATAGTACCAAAAATGATGTGCAGATAAGACCTTCTCTCTGCCTCTGCTCCCCACCTAGAAAATAGCAGCACTCTCCCTCACAAAGATGTTGCAAAAATAAATACAGACTTTCCCTATGCCTGAATAAGGGTGTCTGTGCCCGAAAGCTTATCAAGCACATTTTTTCCAACTATTTATTTGGTCTAATAAAAGATTTCACGTTTACCCAAAGAACCTTGCTTGAAAGAATAAATACATTAAGGGTGGGAGGGAGAAGAAGATAGGTTTCACATTATCATCCTTAAGTGCATGACATTAAATTCATTAGCACCATCTCATCTCATCGCAAGCAGCCCTCCTGATTCCAACCACTATTTGGATTGTTCTTTGTGATTATCTTCTTTCAGCAAGAGCCAAGCAGTTTCCATTTCATAGTTGCCAACAGGAGAGTACAGTTCTACTTAATTCAGCTTTTAGCCAAGACTCAGAGAACAGCAGATCCAGTGACCCTATAGTACTGTACCAGCTCTGTTCTCCCAGGCACTCCCTTTTCCTTATCAGCTTTTCTGCTCAGATTCCTGCAGGAACACCCTAAATGAGGAAAAACAGAGACAGGCTCCGGATCTCAGTACCACAGCCATGCCAGAGGCCGGTCCATCATCATAAAAGCCAATCTTGTTCAGTGAGATGCAGTACCTGGACTAATCAACAAGGAACAATGTCTTTGTGATGCCTTTGCATTTATTCTACAGAATTTACAGTATTGCCAGCTCTTGCTTTAGGTGTTTGACATTATTATTCAATACTCTGAATTATTACTTCACTGCAAATAAATGCACTCTGTAAAGCACTCAACAGCATGAATTGAAAGCATATTTTTAATGAGGTCTAAAAACCCTTCACAAACATTTTTTTAAAAGCATACTCAGTGCTTAAATGTCTTAAGCACATTTTCTCACCTGGGTTTGAATAATACCTCATTCATTTAAAAAAATCTAATTTAAGTTTTTATTCACTCAGGGCTTGTCTACCTTTGAAAGTTTGGTGGGTATGAATTTTAAGGGGCTTAGCTATTCCTGCGCATGTGTGTGAAAATACATAGGTTCTGGAATAACTACTGAATGATGCCACATGTATTCTATTCCTGGTTTTACTCGCTTTGAAAATCAAAATAGATGAGTCTATTTCTCTTTAGTTTCTGGTCAGTTTCATTTTTAGTCTCAGGCACAAGGCTGCAATATTTGGGTTGTGACAGCAGCGAAGGAATTTTGATTTTCTGTAACTCCAGAGATCTCTGTCCAGTAACAAACTGGCAAACTGTGGATGTTCCAGATATGGAATTATTATTTATAGGGGTGACAATAAGCCAATTGCAGAGAACTACCAAAACAGAAGCATAAGCCTTATGCCAGAAGGGATGAGTTCTGGTACTGCTGTCTATGGCAACAATCAGAATCTGAAGAAGCCAAAGTTCTTGCAGCAGAAATCTTTACACATAACACCTAACCTCCAAGTCCCGACTTGAAGCCTTCCCAGCTCTAACCAATAAAGGATACACCCCCTGGACTTTCCAGGGCTCTTAATGCCCATCCCAAGGAAACTGAGAGTGGGGGAGGATTTAATATAGCTATGTAACATGATTAAATCTAAATGATTAAACCTCATTAAAGTCATAGCTAGTGGCTGTAACTAAATGCCTTGCAAAGAAATGGGAATTTCCCTTAGGGATTTGCCTCCCCCTTAGCCACAGAAGGGGAAATGCTATTTCCATACAGTACGAAAAACAGCAGGAAATGAAGAGCTGAGTAGTAAAGGAAAAATCTGCCCAGCTCCCTCTCCAAAGTAGACGGATGCAGCAGAACAAGGGAGAAATTCTTCTGGCTGGTGTAGAGCCAGGGCTGTCCTTGGAAGGCAGGCAGCACCCCAGGCAGCAGGTCAAAGCATGGCAGAAAGGGGCTTATTGGGCACAGGGCAATAGCATTAGACATGGGGCTCAAGTCTGGCAGGCAGGCAGGGAATGAAGGTGGCCAAGGGAATTTAACCCTTCCAGGGTTAAAGTATCATTCACTGAAGGTAAAGAGCGCTTTTGTGAGGCGATGCACACTGCCTTCAATTGGCTGATGGGGGAACTGAGGCAGGTCAGTGGAGTGACTTGCCTAAGCCCAAAGGAGGAATCAGAGACTGAACTAGAATTCGGAAGATGCAGTGCTTTCCACTACAGCCCAGTGAAGATGATGAACTTTGCCGGACACTTTTATAGGGAATAGCTGTCCTGTGTTAGAACAGTCTGACAACCCAGTTCTGAACCAAGTCCTGTCTGGGGTTGCACAGCAGGAGACTGCAGTGTCATGGATACTGTATCTGTGTCCTCTCCTACAGCTCTCAAGGGTAACTACAGTTACTGTTCTGAAAAACATCCCTACTGATGGCTTAAGCTGAGGAAACACCTTGTTCTAAACCATCAAGTGTCCTGGGTGGAACACAGCCAAGAAGCACATACAATTAAAACTACCCTGCCCCTTCCCTTCTCCTCAGAAACAGGATCAGGACAGTCAGAGGCTACAGATTTTGACCCCGAGACAGATGGATTCTGGCAGATTTAGAATTGATTTATATTCCAAACACCCGGACTGCCCTCCACCTCTGCTGAATGTCAGTTTCAATCAGATGTTGTGTCCTTTATGCTTCGGCCTCTCCATCTGGTTACTAGTCCCATCTGGCACTATTCAGAAATCCTCAAGGAATCTCATTTTTTTTCTCCACTTCCCCATCCTTCCAAGCCCAGACATCAACATCTGAATCAGCTCAAGACCACTGCCACGGCATTGTGTGCTGGGTTATATTTTGTAACAGGAAAGCTGGGGTTTTTTGTGTGGATAAAATGGCTGGCATTTGAGTGAATGCAGGCGAGTCCTAGGTCTGTACTTAAACTACTGCATTCCTTATTGCAAGACTGGAGCTACCAATCAGTGCAGTGAAAGACTCAGGACTACAATGCAGAAGCAGACCTAGGATTTTGAAAGGAGGGTACAGGACTGCAAGGTTGGCTGCAGTCATCCACATGCACACAGCCCTGTGGTCAGAATGCATTGCAACAGCAGCTGCCAAGGACTTTGAGTCCCTGAAGTAGGTCTGAGTGGGGGAGTCCACTCCCTTCTGCCTTCCCAGTCCACTCTGGGCACCTCATCACCTCCAGCACTCAGCGGCCCCTCCGCTCCCCTCCCATTTTATCTGGGTGTAGGAAGTAGGGACCCACCCACTGCTGCTGCTGTTCCAGGGTGACCCAGGCCTAGGGGAGCGCCAGGGTGGCTTGTGTCCTACTCCAGTCAGAGGCTTTGGTGAGCACCTGCAGTGTGCTAGGCTCAGCTCAGGGCAGCAGTGGTGGTGGGCAGTCCCCCCCCCTTCCAGCACCCATTCCTTGCTCAATCCCCCGAGATGTCCCTCACTGGCTGAGAGCAGGAGCTGGATGGTGGGGACCAGCCCCACTGCCACCTTCCCTGGCTCAACCCGGCACCCCATGTAGCCACTCCCCAACACTGGAGCCCCCCAGGCCAGTGTGGGGGTATCATGGGGGAGGGGACAAGGAGCAGTGACCCCCCTGCTGCTGAGCCCAGAATCCCATGCAGCCACTCCCTGCAGCCCCCAACTGGAGCAGGGCACAAGCAGCCTGTGGCTTTCCCCATCCCCCATCAAATAGGGACAGAAGCAGTGGTGGCTGGGTCCCCTCTTCCTCACCTGCTTCCTGCTTGGTCCCCCTGAGTATCCCCCCCATCAGCCCAGGACTCCAACCACACCTCAGACTCTGCAGGGGACCCAGATGTCTGCAGCCACCAGCTCATCAGATGAGCTACACTGTTGAGGGGGTGTGATTGCATCAGTGCAGCCCTCTGGATCCACTCCTGCTCCTCTGGAAAGGGGAGAGGGGATATGCCCACTGTCCTACAAGGAGATGCACAGGCGAATTCTTAACCTAGTGCAGTGTTGCCCTGACACTAGCAGAATCCCTTTACAGGATCAGGGCTTAAAATTATAAGGTACAATATCTCAAATGCCCCTGTGGACTCAGCCCCTCTGAAAAAAAGTCCCTACTGTGCCTTTGTTTCCCCATTGGCAACACCTGCTTTCCACGGACACTACCAGGATTGATGAGTTTTTATAAATTATCATAGCATCCTTGGATGGCTAAAGGCTGCAATGGGAGGACACATTTTAACTGTGTTATTCTCTTCTGGTCCCTGCTGTATAAAAATCTGGTTAGATATAAAGCCATCTTAAAAATGTCAGTCTCTTTCCCACACTCTCAAGCCGCATTCCTG
>NW_005843099.1:300015-305498 GCF_000455745.1 Alligator sinensis
GCTTGTGTTCATAACCTCTTGGAAAGATTCCTCATGGGTTTTTTCTTTAGCACAGACGCACACACAGAGATATTACTGGCACGAAGAGTACTGGCTTCTTCCATCACTGAAAAGACACTTAACTCCGTAACCAAGATCTGTAACAGTCACAGATTAAAATGAAAAACAGCTTTACCCTTCCCCATACATGGAACACTGCTCATGAACTGATGCCCAAAGAACATCCTGTCTTACCTGTCCCTCCTTCAAATCCACTCCTACATGAAATTAATCAGCTAACACTAGATCAGGAGGGCATGTAGACCATGATCATGCTGTGCCAGGCAGCAATGCACTCAGACATGCCATGTTACTCTGTGCCCACATTACCACCCCCAAACCAGAAACACTGTAGCGGCATTTGTGTGGAGCTGCCATTTTAGCTCACCTATCTTTGTGCTGCATAAACCCAGCTCTATTGCTTTTAGATCAGAGCATAGCATATGCAAAGCTGCATGTTGCGTCTGAGTGCTCAGTGGCACCAATACACAATAAGCCCTTAATTATCTAGGAGCAGCCATTCACTGAACCTCAGTGGCTCTGCAGCACCTACTCCCATGTCCACTCTTACCTCATGGTAAGTGGTAGTTAAACCAGGCTGATTTAGCCCAGTTTCATTCAGGGATAAGATACCCTGGGTTTAACTTGAACCATGAGGTAAAAGCAGGCATTGGAGACAGTAACAGCAGAGAAGCTGAGGCACTACAATCCCATTCCTTGTTAACTGCAGGGCTTACAATAGTAAAAGTAGTAACATTATGTATGGACTCAAATGAAATTACCCAAATGTAAATAATGGCTGGAAAAGGTTTGGGAATTGCTGCCCTAGAAGATCAATTGAAAAAGATGGATCTTATGACCTAGGTATAACCTAGTGTGTCTGTATTTTTTAAATCTCTTCATGCTTTGAACTGATCAGGGCAGGGACCGGGGAGGGGGATGCTACTCTTACTGATGGTGTGGACCAAGTAGTTTTATTGATCAGATCTTCAAGGCCACTGCCTACTGAAAAGCTGGATCACTTCACATTTAAAGATCCCGAGTAGATGACAGATGCTACTGGAACACAAGTACTTAAAATATTACCTGTTACTGAAACACAAGTCACTTAAGATATTATCTGAATTTCAAATGCAGCCACAAGGGAAGCTGAAATCACTCTAAAAATTAAATTAAAATAAAGAAAATGTAAAAATAGTCACCAGGAGGAGGTGAACGTGTGCAGAATTTCAGGGCTGCGTGTCAGTGGGGACCCATTCTTTTCTGCTGTGCCACCACAATATGATTTCTATTGTTTCAATACACATGCGTTTCACAGAAGAAATACTTCAAAATTTCCCCTTCGACTTGGGTACTAGACCAGAGCAGCACCTCCCCCTTCCTCCTTTCTAACTTAATCTCCCCGACTCCAGGCTCCTTTTACTGTAAACGCTATCACTCAAACACTGACGCTGGGAAAATGAGCACTGTTGTAAATAAATGCAGCCCTTCTGGTTTGCTCTGAGACTGCAACCATTGCCCCTTGAGACCAATCCAGCTGGCCCCACACTGGTGAGCTCAGCGGTGATCTCTCTCAAAATCTTGAGAATAAAGACCAAGCTCCTTAGGGAAGTTTTGCCTGAGGACAGAATATGGTCCCTCACCTCAGATATCAGAATACCTGACAAACCAGTTTGCAGAAGCTGCTGTGCACATCTTTGTCTTTTAAAGCGATATCAACTTGAGGAATAAAATTGTGGCCTTCAGCAGTCAATATTAAAATAATAATAATAATAATAATAATAATAATAATAATAATTAACAAGAACATGAAATCTGCCTGGCTCCGGAAGCTTTCAAATATTTGACTCCTGAGAGTTATTTTCTGCAACAAGTGATGATTGTTCTATGACTGAATTGAAAAGAAAGTAGGATTGTTCCCACTGCAAATTAACATCTGTGACTCATATTACTGGGTTGTTGTTATACACATGGAGGTACATGTTGAAATCTTTTGAACTCATTGACACATCAGTGCTATCAACAGCGCCTGTTTGCAGTTATAATCTAACGAACTTTTTATTCCTCCTCCAATTACAGGACATTTCCTGTGAGGAATGATAGCATCTCACTAATTGCCTCTCATCCCCTGCTGTAACACTGGTCCTGGTAAGGTAGGAATTATACCAGAGCTGGATTGAAATAATTCTTTTTCAGCACCCAATTTTTTTAAAATTGCTTTTTATTGCTATATCGTTTGCAACCAAAAAGTGCAGGGGCCTCCCTATTTGCCAGGTGCTGTATAGGCACATAACAGGAGAAAGCTGCCATCCTAAGGAACTTCTGATCCACATAGACAAGACCAAAGAAAAGGACACCACCCTGTTCAGACCTGCATGCCAGGAGACCTAATGCATTGACTTAACTATGAGGCTGTTCTTCCTCTGCTACAAACTACTCACTCAGGATGGAAAACTTGCCAGTCTTCTCACACCAGCATCCTCTCCTCTTGCCATTGTAGTTACTCCATCAGGTGCCTATGCCTTCAGTTCCTTTAAAGGCTGCTTCAGCCTGTGTTGCTACACTAAAGCCACACACAGGACACCAAGGGAGGAGAAACACAAGATGCATCACACTGCCAGGCAGGCTGCCCCCAGCACTTCATAAGAAACAAGCAGGCAATATCCTCTCCCACCACCACAGGCACAATCCGTTCTGCGCGCACAGAGCCCATGTTCTGGAGACCTAACAGACAAAGGGTTTAGGAACGCTTGGGTGAGTCCAGATGAGCCTGCAGCATTCACGCACTGCACGTGCAGACATTCTCCGTACTACTAATTTGCAATGCTGGGGGGAGGGAGCTGATACTGGGAGATCCCGGTGTAAACCCCCCCATCCCAGCACCTAAAAAAAAGCAGGGTGGTACACGTGGCGGCAGTGTGCATTGCCCGAAACTGGAGTTTGGCCAGCCAGAACCACACTCTGGCTGCTAGCCAGGCTCCCTGCTGTCAGATCACTGTGGCTGCAGCCCCTCCAAGGCCCCCAACAACCCCGTGTAAGGCTGCTGGGGCCAGCTCAGGTGCTGGCTCGAGCCTCCCCTACCCTGCCAGGGGCAACTTGCCACATACTGCAGCACACATGCACGGGCATTCCCTGGGGACAAGGAGCAGCAGCACAACTTTGTACGGCTGCTACCTGTCCCCAGGGAAACACATCTGTGCACTCATCTGGACATGCCCCTTGGGAGCATTTCTTGGCAAAGACAAAATACACACGGGGCATATTTGAAATCTGTGCCTTGCACTGAGTGGGGAGGGAAGATTCAAGAGGTCCGATACAACCATGATATTAGGGGAGAGAAAAAAAATAAACTCTAGATGAAAGGATTTCAGCGATACCCCAGCTTGCCTGTTAACCCCATTTGCCTATTTTAAACTGCCTATTTTAACTGGTCTCCTTTGGAAAGCTGACAGGGATTTTGCCAATTGGGCTGTGCACAAAGCCAAATTCAAGGAAGCAGGGAAGCACTTGCTTAACATGAAGTACATGATTCAGTCTCCTCAAGGCAAACAGGACTTCAGCCTGAGCCGTTTGTTTGAATTGAGTCTCGCTGGCTGCAGCGATTTAGGAAAGTGTCTGTTTTCCCAATCTGGAGCTAAGCGTGGTCTAGTTTCTTCAGTGCGAGAGTAGGACATGCAATATATCCCCTATTCTAATCCTGTCTAAATTCTAACCCTCCCTTTCTCTATCTGGATAGTGGGAAGGAGTTGTCCTCAACATTCACATTTTTTAAGATTACACAGGGGTGGGCAAAATATGGCCCAGGGGCTGGATTGGGCCCTGCAACTGATTGGATCCTGCCCCTGGGGGGCACCTGCCAGTTGACTGGATCTGGTCCATGGCTGCTCCCAAGGCACTATGCATGGAGCCAAGCCTCACCCAGGGAAGCCAGGGCTGTGCTCCCACCCACAGCTTGCATGCACAGCTTCCTGGTGGGGCTGCTCCCAGTACAGCTGCATCCAGCCAGGTGCTACTCTACTCCCCACCCCCTCACTGCTCCAGGCTGGCAGGGAGGGGGAGGGGGATGGCAAGCTGTAACTGGGGAGCTCCTGCCCCAGCACACAGGGCTCCAGCTCCTGGCCACCTTCCACCCACTCTGCCCGTCCAATGCAATGAGCAGCAACCTGTGGGTGGTCAAGTGGGTGGAAGGCAGCTGGGAGCTGGAGCCAAAGCCCCATGTACTGGGGAAGGCAGCTAGGAACTGGAGTCAAAGCCTTACACACTGGGATAGGAGCCACCTGGCTGAAGTTTTATCCCTGCCTGGAGCGGTGCAGCAGGAGGAGCTGCTGCAGGCAGGGGGATCCAAGCAGTCCCTGAGCAGCTGCAGCAGCACTGGGAGCAGCCCCACTGGGAAGCTCTGCATGGCTAGGGTCAGGGTGGGAGTGCAGCGCTGACTGCCCTGGGCAAGGCTCACTCATGTGGGAGGAGCTGTGGACCCCACTGCCCAGGTGAGCTCTGCTGCCCGCACCCCTGCCCCCTTCCTCCCCCCACCCCGGCCAGCCCCTGGGACCTAGCACCCAGGTGCCCCGGCACAATATACAAGAGTAAGACCATTTTGAGCTGTTATGCAATCTCTTCTATATACATTACTCAAAATAAGTCAAGAAAAAACATTTTTAAATAAAATTAAAATATGTTATAGTAGATATTTGATTTTTACTATGCAATTTGTTTTTCATCTATGATTTGTTGAAATAGTATTTTCTAAAAGATTGTGCGTGTGCATCCTTCAACAGCTCACCAAGACTCGTTAAGTGGCCCTTCAGCGAAAATAATTGCCCAGCCCTTTGATAAGCCTTATTTTTTTACCACAGTTTTCATTTGAGACTGGAAAAAAAAAAAAAAAAAAAGCACAATACAAGCCAGGAAGAGACATGATGAACAATTTTCGCACTCCTAGTTAATGCAGTCCAAGTTGCCAACTTCTGCCATTTTAACAGCAAGTCTGGTGCTTTCCTCAGGGCCACCCCAGGGAGCCGGGTTTAGGCAAGAATTTCAGCATGAATTTCAAAAGAAGTGAAAAAAATGAAAGCTACCTCTGGTTTCTAACCCAGCCTCCTATTGCCAGGCTATCCCAGCGCCTCACAGCCGCTGGCGTGCTCATCCTCTCAGCCCCCTGCACGCTGTACTGCTGTCCTGCCAGCCTGCTGACAGGAGACCAAGGCACAGAGACCAAGTGACTTGCCGAAGGCCCTGAAGGAAACACGTGGCAGAGCGGGGAAGCAAACCCAAGTCTCGTTAGCAACCCAGCTGCTGGATCGGCCCTTCTTTGGCCCCGTGCTGGAGAAGAAGCGTTCAAAGATGCGACTCCCGAGGGCTGAAAAGCCCGAGAGGAAGAATAATAAAAAAAAAGTCTGTTTTTTTTTAATGGCTCCCCCTCACCCCTGCGGGCCGAGCCGGAGCGA
>NW_005843099.1:306034-311968 GCF_000455745.1 Alligator sinensis
GGCGCCCGCGGCCGGCGGGAAGCAGGGGCCGCTACGACCCGGCGAGTCCCGCCCCCGGCATGACCCTCCCCCTGCTCCGCCGCTGCGCGGGGGCTTCACCTGCGGGCCCGGGGGCTTCTTGTCTGCCACGGCCCCCCCCGCAAGGCGGGCAGGAAAGGTGCCTGCCTCACTGAGCTCGCGTTCATGTCAGGCACAAGCCCCGGCTGTGCAGCGCATGGCGGGGCCCGGCCCGGAGGACAGCACCCAAGGGCTAGGGCCTGTGACCCTCCCCCTGCTCCGCCGCTGCGCGGGGGCTTCACCTGCGGGCCCGGGGGCTTCTTGTCTGCCACGGCCCCCCCCGCAAGGCGGGCAGGAAAGGTGCCTGCCTCACTGAGCTCGCGTTCATGTCAGGCACAAGCCCCGGCTGTGCAGCGCATGGCGGGGCCCGGCCCGGAGGACAGCACCCAAGGGCTAGGGCCTGCACTCCTCTGCCCGGCAGCCGCTGCTCCCTGGGGTGAACCACTCCTCAGCCTCCCTGCTCGGGTGAGGGGCACAGGGCAGGTTCCTGCACTGGATTTTCCAGGATCTTTGAAGATCTTGCTCTTCAGGAAGACACAAGCAGTCCCTTTAACCCTGCCGGCTTCTCCAGTTTCTCAATGAAAGCATCTGGCGCAGGGTCCTTCTCCAAAAACCCGTGGCTGTTCCCTTCTCTCCGATTAAAGTCACCCGTTTGCTCTGAGATTGATATTGGCTTCATTTTTGTTCCCTGCTGGAGTTCCCCCTACCTCCCAGTACAGCATCTCCTCTGCACTAGAGTTAACTAAACCCAGGTGCAGCTCCAAACTCTTCCAGGGCATCAAAGGAGATGTTAAAGAGACCATACTTAAGCCCCTTTCCTCCAGGCACAGCCCAGACTCAGCAGCTCAATGACAAATGACCAGCATTTACACTAGATCCAAGCCTCAAGTGACCTGTATCAGGGTAGTATGTCAAAATTGCAGCTGGGCTTCCAGCCTGGTAAGGTGTTAAGAAGAGACTTGCACCTTGCAGGAGGCAAAGCAGATGGACCCAGCAATTCCTTCCTTGCACCGGTGTAATTCCATGGATTTCACTGGTGCTATTCTCGATCTACAGGATCAGATGCAGGTCCTGTGACTTTTGTTCTGGGCTCTAAAGGGAGACAAGGTGAAGAGGTGGAAAGAAAGCAAGCAGCATTCTCTAGCAATGGATACTGCTCCAGGAAACGGGCTGAACTAAATTATAAAGGCATGCAACACATGGTTTTGTTTTTTTTAATCTTGGGATCTTTCTCTCTAGCTTTGTTATTCATTCATGCTTTATCTGCAAGGGGCCAACAGGGTTCCTGGAGAAATACAAGACGCAGGTAAGGAGATGGGAATTGCCTAAAATAATGTTCATTCTTTAAGATATTCATCATCAGACAAGGCACACAGACAGGTTAAGAGACTGGACGCTGCTCTCAGCTGGAAGGCTGTTGATGTAGAGTAGCATCTGGGGGCCTTGAGAAGGATTTAAATAAAGAGAGAGGGGAGTGTGGGGGCAGGGGACAAAAAACAGGGAAGTCTTTATAGGCATAAGAGTTGGTAGAAGGCAGGAAGCAAAGGGAGGGGCAAGACTGGAATTGTTGCAGGCACCACTGCAGAGTGAAATTACAAGGCTTAGATCCCTGGCAGAGCAAGAGGGGAGTGGCCGGAGATAAAGAACAAGAAGGGAGATATAGGGTGGAGTGGTTCAGGATGAATATTTGGTATTGATTTGCTCTCCAGTAATGGTCAGGCAATCAGATCCAAGCTTTAATGCAGCTCTTAAGTAACAGTTCCTTTAAAAACAAGTGCATCTGTGGATGTATCTAGGAAGTAACTGACCATCTGCTGTTTCACTTAAGACCACTGACCAGGGGAAAGCAACTGGCTTAGAGCCAAACAAAACAGAAAACTCTGTCCATCCCTTATTGCACTGCATGGAGCCATCTGGAAAGATGCCTCGTCTTGTACCCTAGAGATGGGCAAGGGAAGCACCTTTCAGCTCTGACTGAATTTCCAAGCATTACTGAGCTAGTCACTGTAGTTCTTGGAGGATGGAGCCTCTCACCAAGTTAGAGGACAGCCAAGGGGACCGTGCTCAGCTTGAGGCTGATGCAGGGCCAGGGAATGGAGTCTGGATTGTAGAATCTCAGAAGCTGCTTCTCCTGACAGTTTTTGGCCCCAGAACAGAAATAAGAGTTGAGCTGTTCTGGCAAATCATCCAAACCTGAAATGACCTGAAGACCTTCCACAGGTGAGATTGAACTCAAAACTGACAGAGGGAAGGTTTCAACTACTTTTTACCCTCCCACATTGAAAGGGGCTCAAATTTAGCAGGCTCAAAGAGCTTTTAATTACTGAAGAATGCAAGAAACATTATGGGGACCTATGTCCAGGAATCGTTCAATTCAGCATTGAAAAGCAGCCACCTCTTTAGAGACTAGCAGACAGGCAATCGACCTACTGTAGGAGAGCACGGGGAGAGGAATTCTGGCCAAAATCAACGTTACAAACCCTGACTCTGGCCTGGAATTCCAATGTCTTTCTTTAATCTCCAGATATTTCTTTATTAAAAAACATAACAAAATTAACTTAATTCTCCAACTGTGAAAAGATGTCCAGAATTTAGACCAGTGGCTCCAGAGAGAGGGTAGATCTATCACACACTGAATGTTCACCACCCCTTCCCCACATTGTTATTTTAATCTAAAAACTTAACGGGAGAAGAGATTTTATTGCCGGAACATCAGGTCTGGAGCCATTAGGATTTATCTAAACCTATAGCATGTAAAGAGTGCCAAGCCAACAGCTGAGCAGCGAATGAATCATTGTCTGATTTCAGCAGAGGTGAGCTGTGGAACAAGTTTATAGACCAACAGCGTGAATCACGTCAACAGTAACGCCAACTTCTCATGAAAAAATCCTGAGACTCCTAATATCAAAGTCAAATTAATTCTGACTCACGATCTCCCAATAGAGCGATCAAATCTCGGGATTTTTTCTTCTGGTGCATATAGAGTGCCATTCTGGTAAGTCTGTGGAGGGGAAGGGGCAGGGGGAGAGGGAAGGGGCCGGGGGGGGGGTTGAGGCAGGTCATGCAACAGAGCCATGGGCAGCTGTCTGTGTCTGTCCTTCACTCCCAAGTCCTATGATGGACAGAGATGGACTTCTCTGTGGCTGCAGGGAACAGGATAAGGAGTAAAGGTCTTAAATTGCAGCAAGGGTAATTTAGATTGGATATTAAGAAGCACTTGCTCACTACGAGGATGCTTAAGCACCTGTAGAATCTTTAACCTTTTCTTGAAAGCATCCAGGAATAGACGGACACTTGACGGGAATGGTTAGTCAGGGATGATCCTGCCTTGAGGAGGTGTTTGGACTAGATGCCTCCCTAAGGCTCCTTCCTACTTTTCCATCCAATCCAGCCCTACTTTTTTATCATTCAAGGTTTCCAAGGCTTAGCCTATCACAAGGGTAACACTTCTGTATAAGAGACAGCACTTTCTTGCAGGTCAGTCCTTGAGCATGAAACAATTTCCCTCTCAAATCCCACTAGCTTCTGCCAGAAGTGCCATGTGTACAACCCTGACCTGCCCCGTCTGCTAGACAGGGATCCGCAAGGACATTGAAAACAACCACTCCAAAATAAAACTTTGCCAGAACAACCTTCCTGTCTCCCTCAATTCTTCCTCCCTCCTCCCTAGGGAGCAGATACAAGAGACATCCAGTCACAGAAAACCAGCACATTGTTTGGAAGATGCTTGGATACTCTAATGATAAAGAGAGGAAAATAACTTCTATGGACTAGGATAGTATGTTTGTTCCTTTACCCTTTTGCTGTCAGATTAGCATGAATGATAACAGAGGTGGGTTTTATAATGAAACTGGGGGAGGAACCCCTAGCTGACTACCTAGGGGCCACACCTAAATGACAAGTTAGTTACCTGTGGCACAGGACTGGATTTGAACCCTTGGCATGTGTGCAAATGGTCACATGTGCTCCAGCTTCTAAACCAGCCACTTTGCAGAGCCATGCAAACCATTTTTATATTAAAGTAATTTGGGCTGAGGGTGTGCTAAATACCCAGATACAACACCCTGCAGAGTTAGCTCTGGTCCCACAGACTCATGCCTATGGTTAAGTGTCTGTGCTTTGAGCAGTCCCATTGCAGCCGATGGGACTCATTGCTATGCAGTGCAGTTAAGCATCTGTCTTCTTTGTGGGAATCAGGGCCCTAGTTGAATGACAGAAGAATCTGTCATACCTTAAAACTGATTGGTTATTTAAAAAAAGGCTCTCCTAGTCTTTAGTGAATTTTGACAGCTGTAGTCCATTATAAAGCCTTTATAAGGTGATTGGAGGCTGTTTTAAGAAAACATGAGCTGGCACCATCTACTGGGGGAAGTGTAATGCAGCGTGGTGATAGTCATTCAGGAACCTGGACGGCATCTCTTGTCTAATCTAGTTGTTTCCAGTGGGTTATAGTCCTGACTCCATTGGATTTGAAAGGCCTTAGTAGTACCAAGATTTCATTCAATATTCCTATGCTTGTGGTATATGAGCACCTTTCTGGGATGGGTTGCATTTGGCCCCCTCTCTCTGCAGAATTGGCAGCATGTTGCAAGATGAGCTATTTTCATTGCATTGTGGCTTCTGTGCTGGCACCTTTCTACAGGGATTCATTTAATAAACTTGTTTTTCAGTCTGGTAAGCATTAGATGCATCTTTAAAAACATTCTGCTAATGTTTTATTATATTCCCAAATGGTAGCTTCACCAGTCCCCCTCTCCTTGCCCCCCCTCCCCAGAAATGCAAGGGACTGAGGAAAGGACCAGATGATTTGCCCCAGAGAGCTCAGCCCCCCATATTCTGCTAACATTTTTCCTTATGACCTCAGCCACAAACACCTGAGCTGCAGTACTGTCTTTGGGCTGCTTTAGGCCAGAGACTTCACCCCCTTGGTGTAGTACAGTTTACAGGACTGTCCAACTTCTGGACAGTGGGGGATCACATGCACCAGACCCTGGGCCACACACCACATAAGTCAAACACCCCAGGGTACTCCCACCATACAAGGAACCCACCTCTTTTCCCCCTCCCTTTCTTTCCTGCCTGCAGGCAGTGTAAGCAGCCAAGGTCTTCTCCCCTGCTCACCATGTCCTCAGTCCAAGCAGCTCAGGTCAACTTCCCTCTTGGCCATGCATGCAGTGTGGGCAGCTCCATCTCTCTTGCCGCAGACAGCCCAGCTCTCCCTCATGCCACACACATACACTGCCTTCCCATTGACCCACCCCAGAAACAGAGAAGGAACCAGAAGTCAGAGAAGGGAGAGGGAGTCTGGGGACCCCGGCTGCTGTAGCATCAGGAGCCATGGGAGGCAGGGTGCAGTGGCTGGGCAGGAATGTGGGGGATGCATGTGACACCCTTGCAGGGTACTAGTTGGTCAGCCCTGGTCTTGGAGACAGCACCAAACAGACCAAGGATTTCTGCATTCTTTTTAGCTCAGTAACTGGCCTTGGGCAATTCCATGATCTCTGCCTCAGTTTTCCTCTCATCTGTAAAATGCTAACAACCTTTGTTAAGTGCTTTGAGATCTTCCAATGAAGAGGAGCACTAACATCTAAATAGCATTTATTTTTATAAATGGCTTTTATTTATAGAATCTCATTAGACAAAGAGCCAGAAATCCTCAAATAATGTCATGAGGAGATGCACTGGCTTCAGTTTGCTAATTTGCTCAACTTGGCAGTAAATCGAACATGTTTTCTAGCATGTGTGCAAGACAGTAACTGGAAGGAACAGCAAATTTGTTTAATTAGAAGGCAGTTACTAGCAGGTGTTACCTGGTCTGGAAAGAGAGATTCATTTCTGGGTTCAGCTCTTAGAGTCACCAGCTATGGTTTTTCCCTA
>NW_005843099.1:311999-366383 GCF_000455745.1 Alligator sinensis
ATGCTAGTTGTTTCCTCATTCAGTCTTGTTCCACTGATCTTCAGCAGGTCACTTCTGTGAAAACCACTGTACTGAAGGACCTGGTAGAAACACAGCAGGGCACTGATATGGTTAAACCAAAGCCACAGCCTGTACCATCCCAACTCCACCACATTTATCCTGCCCTTGAAAAAGTATTAACTGAGAGCAGTCAATCATTTTGGCTTATGCTACACCCTTATCTTTATGTGCCAACTTTCAATATAAAGTGCCTTAGCTTCATGAGATATCAAACAGTGTTAACTGTAACTACCATCTTCTGTTACCAGTGCTAAATCCAGTAAAAACAGAGCAGATGTACAAGCTCACTGCTGACTGGGAAGCAGTAAAGTTGGTATCAGCTTCAGCAGTTTTGTGGTTTGCTTGGGAGACTTAATTGGTCATTTAGCTGCTTAAAAACAGATTGCTAGCCTCCAATAGTGCTATGATTTATAACCCTGAACAGCAGCATCTGACTTGACAGTTTTTAAGTGTTCTTAGTTAAAAGGGAAAGGGAATGAGTTACTATTTGGGCCTCAATAGGAATACACCCAATATGGAATGAATAGAGCTGGTAGGTGACTCAAATCCCAGATGAAGATGGGGGGGTGGGGGATGACTTGGATTAAACTGTTCAAAGGAGGGTGCAATTCAGTTTTCCCCAGTTAGGTGAATGACTGAGGCCAGGTGTATACAAACCTGCTGCTGTGACAAATGTGCCAGGCAGTGACAGCTGTTGCTAGACAGGAGCATGACCTAGGCCACAATTCAAGTCCACAAAATTGAACTATTACCAGGACAATGGGGTGCAACACTACACCAGTATGAGGCACCACTATGCTGCTACAGCCAGAATAGGATTCCAGGATTGCTAAACTGCAAAAGCCCGGTGGTTCTCAACCTTTTTCAACTCCAGGCACCCCTGGTTAGATTTAAGCCCTGCCTTGGAAAATGCTATCTCCTAGTTTTCACTGATTTTTTTTGCCAACCAAAAAAATAATAAGAGCAATTATTCTATTGAAAAGAACTCAAAGACCACAGCAGGTCAGAATATTAATGCTAGGGATTCCTATTTGAAATCTCTGGGTTTGTCTTGCGAATCATGTTTGCCTACCTTACAGTGCTAGCATTGTGTGAAGCTCCACAACAACCTGGAAAAGATCTCAAGGAACCCCAGGGTGCCACAGCACCCTGGGTGAGAATCATCACTTGCCCTTTGCTCAGCTCCCAGGTCCTCATCCTTGATTAGGTGCTTCCTCCTTGATGATGTAATTGTGCTAAACAAATTGACCCCCTTTTCCCTTCTATCTTCTCATTCATTCCTAAAATTTTGGTTTTTTATCCACTTTTGCTAACCTTCCTCCCTTAGCTTCTTATTTTTCAATCCTCTGCTTCCTCCTAAATTAGCCTCGACAGCAAAATACATTTCCACATATTGCAGTAGAAGGCTTGCTGTTGCACTGCTTGGAGATCAAAGCCTGCAGGCAATGGGCACCTAAGAGCAAAATCTATGTAAAATATTTTTTAAACTTACGAGTGGCATAATTTCACTTGGTTCAGGTCATTCTACATTAAATAGGTTTTCATTCCAGTCCCCCAGCCTGAATTGCCCACCATGGTTCGAGTGGAGTCCTACAAGGGTCCATCCTGGGCCAAGTGCTGTTCAACGTGTTTATTAATAATTAGGATACTGCCATAGGAAGCTTCTTCAGCAAGTTCACAATCCTTCCCACTGTGGTTTGCAAACATGGAGGACAAGAGCAGAATTCAGAAGAATCTTGGCAGACTGGAAAGTTGGTCTGAAAGTAACAGGATGCAGTTGAATGCTCACAAATGTGAGGTGCTACACTTCGGGAAGAATAATTATAAATACAAATACAAAATGGGCGACTCCTGGCTGGATGGCAGTACTAGAGAAGCATTACAGATTACAGACTCAGGTGAGTCTGCAATGATGCAGCTGCACAGAAGGTGAATGCAGTTTTGGGATGCATCAATAGAAACATTAAGTGTAAGACACAAGAGGTGATAGTAGTTCTCTATTCTGGAAATTCCTACCACAAAGGCTTACCATCGTTCCGATTTTTAGTTTTAAACTAGAACACACTTTGTAACCTACAGAAAGCCATGCTGCAAACTTTGGTCAACTGATGCAAATCTCAGGGAAAAATATGCATTAAGACTGTAAAAAGGGAAAATGCACCTACACATTTAATTTTCCCTCTCCTCTCTTCCACTTCATGTATTTTTGGAAGCCATTTCAAGGCACATAGGATTTTATAAAAAGCAGTTAGGTAGGGGAAATAGAAAATGCCTCACCACTGTTCAACTTTACAAGGCAATGAAAGGCTCCTTTTACACAGTTCCCTTAGCCCACATGGCAGCTAGTCATATATATTCCTCCCCCCCTAAATTATTTCAGAGTGGTTGGAAGACCTCCAATGCATAGAAAACATTCCTTCTCACTGAAACCAGGTCAGAAGAAAAAGAATTTTGCTTAGAGCTGGTTTGATTTCTACAAGATGCTTATTTCACTTGCATTTGGCTGATTTGTCCTAAAATATCACCACTCAGGCACAGTATTTCACTGATTTTTTATTATTATTCAATAGCAAGACATGCTAAACTTAGGTCTACAATACACACCTTTGCGTGGATAGCAATGCTGGTCAGGAGCATGACATGCAATCCCCAATAGATACTTCTTCTGCTAATGCAGCATGTCATGGCAGCAAAGCTGCCCTTTAATTAACATAGTTTATTTTGCTCAGGGACTGAAATAAACTAATAAGCCATATTGACATAAGTACAATTTTGCCAGCATAAGCTTGGTACATGGTTGGGGTGCTGCATTGGTCGAGTACACGGATATGGCTGCACTGACGAAGTGCTCCTAATTTAGAACCTGGACTAGCAAGGATGTCAATGCAATCTAGAGTAGGGGTTGGCAATGTTTTTGGGCAGAGTGCCAACCTTGACTTGTAAGGTGTTAGCATGCCAGGGGCAGATGGTGGGGAAGCCATGAGTGGCCCAATCCTTGTTGTGGCAGCGAAGCCCCAGCACTTCCCCACCATCCGCCCTGAGGCTCACATGCAAAGCAAAATGCCTGTGCCCACCATGTTCTGGCACCTGTGCCAGGGTGGTCTACCCCTGATCTACAGGGGTTGTTTCCCCTTTTAGCATGTGTGATGGTCATTGGTACCAAACAAAGCAGGAGTTAACAGTGCACCAATTCAGAATGATGGCTCCCCTGTTGAATGGCTGGTGCAGTCTGCATTGGTACTAATCTCTAAGACCAGGACTAGATTCAAATTCACCTTGAGGATGCTATGAAATAGCTAGCCGCTACACTAACTTCAGTTCATTTCTATCTGGGTTTCAAGAACAGTGACAGAGAGGAACAGATCACATTCCTAGATAATAACATGGGAACACACTGCCACCTTCTGTTTTCTAACAACAGTGCATACCAAGCCTGTGTAGGAGAAACTTCTAGGGCAGCGTTTCTCAACTTGTGGGTCATGACCCAAAAGTGGGTCTCAAGAATATATGAAAGGGTTACAAACAAACTTTAAAAATGGTTTCTCCTTTAAAGAAGAAAAATGTGGGAAACTGTGGCTTTTCCCTTGCAGACTGGCAGAGTTTCAGCCTGCAAGGGGGGCTTGGGGCCCCCCGTGCCCCACACACCGGGGGCCTGTGTCCTGGGGGCGGAGAACAGCAGCTCAGGAGTGAGGGGCACCAACAGGGGTGGGGGGCTGTTTTCTACTTAAACTATTTACTGGGTCAGGACTGGCCATTGATGTTTACAAATGGGTCTGGTACAAAAAAAGTTGAGAACCACTGCTCTAGGGAAGGTGACTCCAGATTCTGCTCAGGAAGTAAACAGGGGAAAAAGAGGGGAAGGGCCATTAGCTACGTAAGTTTTGAGATTGAAGATGTACTGAAAGTGGGTTCTCCAAGTACTAAGCCACAGGGGGCCTACATAGCTAGGTACTTAGGGATATCTGCCATTTAAAGTAAGGAAAACTCTTATTTATTTCATGGGTAAGCTGCAGAATGTCGAGTGAAAAAATATAGGCCTTAGTCATAAAATGATTGGAAGAAACTGTGTAAGATTTCCCAAATAAAACAATCAGCTTTTATTGTTGTCTTACAAAACATGTTAGATTTTGGCAATATTTTACAGTTCATCCAGTTGAAGAGTTGAAAGGGAAAAAATGGGAAAACGTTGGAAATTAACAATTTAAATGGACTTGCTTAAAAAGAAAAATCCAAAACCAAAAACTGCCCCAGTCACTCCCATGAAAATAAGAATCTAGTTTCATGTTATTTCATTATCCAAAAGATGCCAAGGGCAAAGCAGCAGGTGAAACTGGTGATTTCACTACTAAACGCATCGAAAGGACAAATGGAACATTTGCAGTGGTCTTTAGTATGGTCTGTTCCGCTGGTCATTTCTGAAGTCATTTCTGAAACAAAAAAAGATAGTTCTTTAGCCCTGCCTGTGGTAGCATGACTCACTCCTTACAATCGGAAATTACTCACCCCCACAAGGCTCCACTCGTCATGCCCACAGAACACTCCAAAGTAGGTCTACCTGCATGTGCCTATAATATAAGCCTATATTTTGTGCATACAACTAAACTAAGAAAAAATACATGCATGTAATACTGCTACACATGGTTCATGCCACCTGCCTTTTCCATCCATCTCAAGGTGTGACATTCCTGAAGTCTACATCCCACAGGTAGGTATGAAATAACAAATACTTACCTTCCTCCCATTTTACCACCATAGCCACTGCCCCGGTCACTGCCTCTACCACCACGTCCTCTGTATCCTCTTTCAGCTCCAAAGCCTCCCCTCCCACGGAAGTCTGCATGGAAGAAGCATAAAAGCAAAATTTTAGCCAGGTTTACAAATATGCAGCAAATGTCATGAACGTTCAAAGCAGCAACTTCTTACGTATGTATTGATCTTGTACCCACCTCCTGATGGACGCGAATCTTCTGGTCTGGGCTCATTACACTGATTGCAGGAATTCCTACGAGCAAAGTTCATGTTACTGCAGGTCCTGGAAAAGACAAAAAGATTCCACACGCTCAGTTGCTTAGGAAACTCAAAGAGGATATGTGAAAAACCACTGCTCAATTAAAGTAACACTTACGGGTTAGGACAAACCCAATCACCATTTTTGGGTTCCCCACTTCTACCCTGGAAGCCCCCACCTCTTCCATATCCACCTCGTGAACCTGTAGACAGAATTATAATCAGAATAAACTAGGGGAATTGCTTCTATGGACCTACTCATGAGAAACAATTACTGAAGAACTATCACTGGTTTCAAAGCCCAAGTAATAGACTTTCTTGGTGGAAGAAAGTAGCCAGATGCTTTAATACCTCCCTCCCTCTTCTAGATTAGTTTCAGGAAATGAACTGGGAACTCCAGAAATGGGTATCAGTTTGCCAATGACAATAAAGTATAAGATTGTACACTTTATTAAAGTATGAAATTGAAAAACCATTGAAAAAAGTGTCTCCCACATAATGCTAGACTTTAAGAGTAGCCAAGAGGCAACTATCAATGTTTAATATTTTAAAAGATATATAAATCTCAAGGTAACTAACCCTTAGAAGTTGCAGCATCTGACCAGTCTCTAAATGTCAGTAAACCCAATGAATACATGTTGTTAACTGTAGATGCGTGTCAGATGCAGAGTTCAACTCATGGCAACAGGAAAAAAAACACTGTGTGGGAACAGTACCTGGTAGCCAGAGAAATCTGCTTCGTATGGTTTCTATACAACTTCTTAACCGCACTACAACAGCTGACCCTGTTTGAATCCTGTATCTGGCAGTTAATTTTTTTTTAAATGTGCATTACTAAAAATGTCACTGTTTGATACAATGGCAAACAAATATGTGCAGACCAAGTCACTTCACAAGAGCTAAAAAAAAATACTCCCTCTGGCTCCCTCTTAAATACCTCTAGTGTTCTTCCTATGTAGACACTAGAACACCACAACACTTGCTTTTAGCATAGAAGTGGTGAACTTTCACACCAAACACAACTTTTAAAAGGATTTGTTTTTAGCCTCCAAAACTCCTTGGCCAAAAACTAGTGTTTCTTCCCAGTCACTGGGCAAAATGCTCTTCCTGCAAAATGAAGATTAATATCCAACAGACTCATCTGATAAAGATGTACTATACAAAGTGCCTGGGATTTTCAAGGGGAAGTGAAGGAATTACATACCCAACTCCTTTTCAGAGCCAGGAGAAACTTGGCTGACTAACCTGCTTAGTCTCCTTTGAAGATTTTGGAGAAAGTGTTTTAAAATTCAAAGGCAAAAGGCAGACACACAGGGTTGAACAATTCCATATGCCCAACCTTAAAGTCGGTGCTTTATCTTAAGCCAAGATAAGCTTCAAACTACAATATCTCCATATCAGAAGGAATGTGCAAAATTGAACATAGCCCAAAAAAACTGAAGTACAGAATTCAGTTTTACTCAACTTGCACATACTTTGTACCACCTCTAGTCCCTCCTGTCCCAAAAGTCACCCCTTTCTACTATGCCTTCCAGAAGTCTATGCTATAATGCAGTATGTAATTAAAAGTCACTGTTATGAAGCTACCCTTTAAAAGAGATCACAAGTGAAAGCATTAAATTTTCAAAAGGAAAAGGCCCTCTAAGTTTTAGTACCACCTCGACGGCCACCACCACCACCACCACCACCTCCTCGCATGAATTCAGGTCTTCTGGTTGCAAAAGAAACTTTGATAACATTGCCATGGAATTCTTTACCTAGAATAAAAGGAAAAGGTGAACACAGTTCACAGGACTTCAATAATGAACAAGTTCAACAGGCAACAGTAGTCTGCAACGTTAAATTACTAGAAAAAAGAGACAACGGGGCAAAATCCTCATATACATCCGAAAGTATCAGCTCAAATATCATGTCCACTAGGGGTGTGTGAAGTGGGCAGTATTCGATTTGGATTCACATTCGGCCCAATTCGGGGGACAGTGATTCAATTCACTGATTCAGATCACTGTCCCGATTCGACTCAGATGAATCTGAAGATTCGATTCTGATTCAGAGAATCAGCGATTCGGCCATAGACACAGCTTTATATGGTTTTTCTATGTACCTCAAGGTACCAGCACAACTCATGAACGCTGAGATGGTGGGGTGGATGGAGCGTCCCACGGGAGCGTGCGTGTGGGGGGAGACCCGGAGGTGGACCAGAAATACTTAACAGGCATGGCGGTGACTTGTCGTACCCGCAGGCGTCCTGGCATCACTGAGACCTCCACTACTAGACAGGGCTTTTAACTGATTTTGCTGGGGAACAGGAAAACTCCAAGTGGAACATGCCTGGGGATTGGCACACAGGAAAGCTCCCACGTGGAGGACACTAAGATAACTGTTTTTGAAAATGCTAAGGGAACGGTTCTCCCACAGCATCTCAGGAAATCGAGGGTGTCAGTTAGGGGCCTCAGCTGCCTGTACACCAATGCCAGGAGCATGGGGAACAAGCAGGAAGAGCCAGCCCTCCTGCTCTCTAGCGGGCAGCAAGACCTGGTAGGGATCATGGAAACCTGGTGGGACTCCTCGCATGATTGAGTGTAGCCGCAGAAGGCTACATCCTGCACAGAAGGGACTGAGCAGGGAGAAAAAGCAGAGGGGTAGCTTTCTATACGAGGGAGCAGTACACCTCGCTAGAGGCTGACGTTGGCTCCAAAGATAAGCAGCTTGATACCCTCTAGCTCAAGCTTTGGCGGGGGTGGGGCGTGAGGCAAGGTGAGAGAGACCTAAGTGTGGGCATTTACTACAGGCCACTGAACCAAGGGGAGGAGCTGGATCTGGAGTCTCAAGAACTGACAGAGGCTGCGCGTGCAAGTGACTTGATTGTCATGGGCAACTTCAATTACCCAGACACAGACTGGGAGGAACACTTGGCTAGGTCGGATTGGTCACGTAGCTGCTCAACTGTAATTGAGGAGCTCTTCTATCCAGAAAGTGCAAGGGCCAACCGCTCTCCTAGACTTGGTCTTGGCCAAAGGAGATGATATGGTGTGTGGCTTGAACACTGAGGGTAGCCTGGGTGACAGTGACCAGGAGCTCATCAGGTTCACTGTCTGCCGCAAGGTTGACAAATCAACTAGCAGGACTGAAGTCCTGGACTTCAAAAATGAGGACTTCAACAGGCTCAGGGCATTAGTAGGAGAGGCGATGAGGGACCAGGGACACAATCCTTGAATCACAAAAGAAAACCATTCCCATGAAGAAGAAAGGTAGCAGAAGGGCTGGCAAGCCCTCCTGGCTCAATAGGGACATCACAGTCCTCTTGAAAATGAAACAAGAGGCGTACACACAGTGGTCTACACTTGTAGGGAAGCAGTGACTGAGTTTAAATTAGCCAAGGGAGTCAAGGACAATAAGAAATGCTTTAGCTATGTAGGAATCAGAAGGAAAACAAATGGAAGCATGGCGCCTCTGCTTAACACCTCAGGACAGCTGGTAATGGACACTCAGAAAAAAAACTGAACTCCTGAATGCCCACTTTGCTTCGCTATTTCACTGGACCAAGGGGAAAGACAAGCAAGATAAGGATCACAGGGGGCATGGTGAGAATTATAGCCTTCCCACTGTGGATGCTGAGCTGGTGCAAAACCAACTAGAAAAGCTAGACATTTATAAGTCAGCAGGACCAGATGGACTTCACCCAACAGTGCTGATGGAGCTGGCTGAGGTCGTTGCGGAAACCCTGGCAAAACTCTTTCAGAAATCGTGGCACACAGGGGAGATCCCCGAGGACTGGAAGAGGGCCAACACTGTACCCATCTTCAAGAAGGGGAAGAGGGAGGACCCGGGCAACTATAGGCCAATCAGCCTAACCTCCACCTCAGGGAAAATCCTGGAAAAACTTATTAAAAAATCTAGGTGCAATACGCTTATTGAGGGTAAGATTCTGAACGACAGCCAGCATGGCTTCATCATGGGTAGGTCTTGTCTTACCAATCTCAGCTGCTTCTACGAACAAGTCTATTGCCACCTGGACACAGGAGAGAAGGTTGGCATTATATACCTAGACTTCCAAAAGGCTTTTGATCTAGTATCCCGCAATATCCTTGTGGAAAAATTGGAAGATTGTGGGCTTAACTGCTCAACAGTTCAGTGGGTGGAAAACTGGCTGCAAGGTAGGGCCCAGGGAGTTCTCATGAACGGATCTGTCTCATCCTGGCGAGAAGTGGCTAGTGGTGTCCCTCAGGGGTCAGTTCTTGGACTGATGCTTTTCAATATCTTTATCAATGATTTGGATGTGGGGGTGAAAAGCTCCAGGCCAAGTTTGCAGATGACACCAAGTTATGGGGGAGCGTGGTCATGCCAGAAGATAGGTTGCAGGTACAGACAGACCTGAACAGGCTGGAGAGCTGGGCAAATTGGAACCAGATGAAGTTCAACACTCAGAAATGTAAGGTGCTCCATATGGGGGCAAACAATCCCCAACATACCTACAGGCTTGGTGGCGACAATTTGACTTGCGCCACGGCCGAAAGGGACGTAGGAGTTGTGATCGACTATCATATAAACATAAGCCGGCAGTGCCAATGCTGTGGCCAGCTGGCATGCATTAGCCATTGCATCTCATGCAAAATTAAAGAAGTGATACTCCCACTGTACTCCACACTGGTGAGACCGCAGCTGGAGTACTGCATCCAGTTCTGGGTGCTGCACTTCAACAAGGACATGGAAAAACTTGAGAGGCTGCAGAAAAGAGCCACCTGTATGGTCAGGGACTTGCAAGACAAGCCATACAAGGAGAGGCAGAAGGACCTGGGAGCCTACAGAAGAGAAGGCTGAGAGGGGACTTGTAGCGGTAAGCCACTAACATCGGGGGAGTACATCAAGAACTCGGTGAACAGCTGTTCACCAGGGCACCTCTGAAGAAGACCAGGAGCAATGGATACAAACTCATGGAAAGCTGCTTCAGGCTTAATCCCAGGAAAAACTCCTTCAGTCAGGGCGTCCGGACTGTGGAATAAACTCCCTGCAAAGGTGGTGTAGTCACCTACCCTGGAAGGCTTCAAAAGGAGACTGGACAGTCACCTTGCTGGGGCCACTTGACCCCAGTTGTTTTTTCCTGCCTAGTGCAGGGGGACTGGACCCGATGTTCTACAAGGCCCCTTCCAGCCCCTAACAATCTATGAATCTACTTTCAGTCCGCTTCCAGGTCTGCCGCCAAACGTGCAGGGGGCCCCCCCCAGACCCAGGAGGCACCAGCCGCTGAGCCAGGGGGCAGGTCCCCTGCGTGCTCTGTGGTGGACCTGGAAGTGGACTGGAAGTATGTCTAGTCCACTTCTGGGTCTGCCGCTGAGCATGCGGGGGCCCCCCTATGCTCCTGTGGGATGCTCCATCTGCCCCACCATATCAGTGTTCACAAGCTGCACCTGGTACCTTGAGGTATGTAGAAAAGACATAGGCTTCCGATTCAATTCGGAGAGATTAAATGGGTCTCTTGATTTGATTCGGATTTGGCCACCAAATCGGGCCAAATCTCCTCCGAATCAAATCAGTAACTGAAGCTTTGCACAACCCTAATGTCCACCACAGATGGCAAAGATGTCTAGTTGCAATTCAAATGAAAAGAGCCTAAGGTGATGGCTTATGCATTTCCCTGGCATTCTTGTCACCAGTACTGCTTACAAGTTAAATAATCTTGTTCCCCAATCAGATAAAAAAGTTCTTGTACATTTGAACCTAGGTTTCCATTTGGAAAAAAAGAAATGCACTTTCGTAGGAGGCCAGTCAGAAAGTAATGCCTAGTAATATTTATCTCCTGTGCAAGACATGAACATTGAGGGTGCTTACTCTCCTTTTTGATTCTTGCTTAAGGAAGCAACAGGAAACAGAGTGGTCTATGTGGAGATCCTGAAGGAACTGAAGTATTGTATACAAAGAGCCTGACAGAGACATGTCTGCGGTACTGCTTCCACATGGCAACCCTCGCCCACACATCAGCTTGTGCACCAGAGACAATCCCATAGTTTGGATGGGCTGTATTGCCCCATTTTCTGTGCGGCCCAGAAAATGAGACTGACTACAAGGGCAACATTTTCGGGATGCCACCAAAAAAGACAGGCTGTGTGACAGGTGCTTTGCAACAAAGACAAGGGCCTTTACAACGTTGGGATTCACACTTTTTTTACTGGTGGGAAAAGGCCACTGCTGAAAAAGCAGACCACACTGAAAAAGAAGTCACCTGTATGCTCCATAAAATCATTCATATATTATGTGCAAGTTTTTTCAGTAATATTCAAAGCATTACTTAGACTGGCTCTCTAAAGAAGAGTAGTTAGCTGTGTTAATCTGAAGTCAGGCAGAGAATAGGGACTAAAGTCACAATTAGCAGGCTTTATAAACTTAAGGTTCATCACAGGATGCTTGGGACCTATTACTGCTTGAGTACATAATACAGGAACATTTAAACTGAACCAATGTGCATTATGTTATCCAAAAAAAGGCAACAGTGAAAACTGATATTCGATTTCTTCTTGCTTATTATGTCAGCTCCAGAACTGGGCACAGATCTCCAGAACTGTGCGCGCCAAGTTCCACTAAAAACACAAAGCCATTAGAATAGGCATTGATATTATCTGAACCTCTATTATAGAAGGGCATCACTGCTAGCAGCACATTAGTGGAGAGAAGAAGAGATCAAGTTCCAGAAAATTCAGCATCTGTAGAACTTCAGTACAGTATAAAAATTTGTCCAATTGTGCTTTCAATTAGCTACATAATACTTACTAACTACAAGGCAAAAGAGATGTTTGTTTTGGTTTTGCTAATTGCCTCATGATTAAAATAATAAACAACACAGTTGCTTTTATGAAGTTCTTAGGAAATAATAAGCTAGCATGATAACTTCAAGTTCTAATCAGCTATTTATGATAACTAATGCAATGCTGGAGCTTATGTTCCAACTTGTATCAATGTAGTGCTAAAGTATCCACATTAGCCAGACAGACTGAGGGGAAAAATGGGAGTGGTGCAAAATGCAGATAAAGAGAGCTACCACAAAAGGGCTTAAGACACTGCTGTTTGCTTAACAGGATTTGGTTTGAAGCATTAGGGAGGTAAAACAATCTAGTAGACAGGGCACCAAGAACAGAAGTCAGGAGTTTCCAACTCTGCCATTGACAGGAAACTCACTTTGCCTGTCTTGTTTATTCAGATAGAAAGTTCTGAAGGACAGGAATTACTATTAAAATGCAAAGTGCCTAGCACAATCAGGCCTTAACGTGGAGTGGGACCTCTAGGCACTAACAAATACTGGTAATACCAATATTGTCATACTTTCTCCACCTTTTAAATCTGTACTCCCCTGGTTGTTACCATTGTCAATTGGATGTGAGAAGTTGTGTTGTCCTGAATAACACCAGACAACACCCACTCTCAGACTAAATGGCACATAGTAACAACTGGCATGTAGTTATAGTATTCAAATGGTATGTTTTATTTCTTAATGACTAAATTATCACACTAGGGGTGCACAGGAATCTCTCTGAAATAGAATTCCAAGAACTGGAACAATCAAAATTTGAGCAAGTGTTAATATGCAATCTCTATATTTTTTCCCCCCCATGAGTAACAGGAAAAAAATATCTTACCATCAAACCAGTCAATAGCTGCTTTAGCAGAAGGAGGATCATCAAAAGACACTGTTGCTTCTCCCTTTGATTTCCCAGTATCTTTATCTGTATAGAGGTTTATCATAGGTTTGCCAGTCTTTTTGTTGGTCTGGAGAAAAAAGAAATACTTTATTTCCTGAACATGTACTGAATTAATGAAGAAATGACTAGTCAAACAAGTTAATGGTAAGAGCAGGTGCAATTAGACACTATTGGTAGAAGAGATTCTTGGGTCTACTGAATTTACTGAAACATGAGAGACTTGCTAAAGGAAGGGATATATTTGTCTATTAAGTGGAGAAAAAAAGAATATAGAGCTAGGAGTAGAACAAGAAAAATGGCAGCTAAGAACTGGGCTACTAAAATGGTAGTGCCCCCAGTTCCTTTGAAGTAAGCTGTCATCTGTGAATTGGGAGCATAAAATGATCTCCAACTGCTGGGGAATGATAGAGAGGAAACACCCTGAATTGTAACAGCACAGAGGGAATCTGTTGTTCTAACATGTTGGCAAAGTCTCTTCTTAACAATGTATCCCCTTACACACCTTTATAATACCTATTTGCTTGAAATAGTCAGCCACTTGATCTGTTGAAACATCCTCTCCAAGTCCTTGCACAAAGATGGTGTTGTTATCAGAGTTATCAGACTCTGTATCTATTAAAAAAATTAAGTTATTTTTAACTAAACACCACTGTAGGGATTAGCCAGAAGCAGCTGTTACATATCACAGCACTTAAAAAAATTAATATGCTTCCACATCAAAGAAAATCCCCTCCATTTTAAAAACTTGGATGCACAACGCCCAGCAAGTGCCTTTGAGATCACTGGCATTTTTGGAGCTCTCTGGTTAGTGTGTGAAGTCAAGAAGTCTTTGCTGTTGAAGCTAACTGTATCAACTTGAGAACTGCAGGAGCACAGTACTTGATTTGGAGCAGCATAACAAAAGGTACACTGGATTGATTGACAGACAGGCTTCATAGTGTCATGAACCAAAGGCATGATTTTGTGTGTGCTTTGGCACCAGAATTATCCCCGCCAGGTTGCAACTTCATTGCACGGGAAAGTTTCCTGTTGCAGAGGAAAACCCCGGTGCAGGGACGAGTTTCCTGCCTTTCTGCAGCTTCTTTTGCAGAGTGCATTGCTCAAGTTGCAAGAGAAATGCACGGTGCAAAAGAGTTCCCGCCACTGGTATGCAAATTCGTTCCCCGCTATTGGCTAGTTTTAAATTATTCCCACGTGGCGGCTAACGATTGGCCTGTTAGCCGTATAAGAGGCTTGAGCAGTTTCCGCCCAAGCCGAAGAGGACTCCACATCCATCTCGTGGGGGCTCTGGGTACACGGCAGGGTAATAGAGACCCTGTGTGAGATTCAGAGGAGCGTGGCGACCTGATCCATCGCCCACCTCTTCCCGTCTTCGAGCGGAAAGAATTATAAGACGTATCTCTGATTCCGATTTTGGTGGCGCATTCACCCAGAGCATCCGGAGCTCTGTTCCGTGGAGCCTAGCAAACTCCACGTGGCCGTCCGTGTTGTCTGTGTCTGTAACCGCAACTCAAGCAAGTTTTCCAGCCTACACCACTGCCATCTCGGCGTAAGTAAACAATCTTTAAAACTACCACTAAGCGTTTGTGCCCAATTCCAGCTCGTCGCCCTCCCAGCCCGCGCGCAGCACGGAAAAGGGCTCGGGTCGCTCCCGGCCCGCACACATAGTATGCCTCTAACTGGAACACTCCAGTTGGTTCAAAACTTATGTCTTCTATACAAAAAAGAAGTCTATTAAAATATAGTTGAGATGTAAATATTTTTAAAAATGTAAAGTTTGGAAGTCCCAACATTGTTAGGAAAATATAAGCGTCTTGTCCAAAAGATGCAATTATAAACAAAGTAACTCCATTTAAATCTAGTTTCAAATTCAACAAAGGGAAAAAGTGAAGAGCAATAATGGAGCAAAAATATAAAGGATGCATTCAAGCGTAAGAACTATCTTATTATGAGGAGTCCGTTCTTAAAAGAACACTATCTGAACGTCAGCATCTACAGGGAAGCATTAACACTGTTACACAGTCAGAGTCAAGCTGATCCAAAATTCACTAGAAAAAGTTTGTTCTAACTTGCTGGACATTGTGGCACGTAAACAAGGAAAAATCCTACTCTTATCAAGTTCTTATATACCATTAACAGGCTTGATCTTTCCCAGAAAAGAGCCCATCAGGTTAAACCATACTGAAACAATACATTTCACATCACATTTCTAGGCATGAATTTTAGGAGTACATACGTTCCAAAAAATACTGAACTATAAAATGCAATCCAAATTCCTTGTTTTCTTACCAGCATCTGATTTCTGTCCATAATCCTTTTGACCTACAGAACAGGACAGGTAAAAAAGGGAAGACTATTTTAACCAAGGAATTCTTGTTTTTGTTTGTTTTAATATGACAAGTATTCAAGTTATGTTTGCAATGTATCTAAAAATATAGGATTTTAACCACAGGTTTAGAAAGTATTTAGATTAAAATGTTCAATAGCAGGCATCTGTAGAATATTAACATGTTCTTTAACTTGCAGTATGTGGCAGCTGCCACACTGATGTTATGCTGGTGTTATCTTGCAAATGCTGGTTGTCAGATTACCAAGCAGTTTACCAGTTTTGTCACTAGTATCTTTCTAAGCAGCATTTGTAACAAAACAAAATCCGGGAAAGGTCACTGGTCCCCACAAATTCTTTCATGCAATTTGACAGAGTAAAAATCCAGCTTATTGTTAAAACTGATTTTTAAAAGCACACAAACACACCAGCCTCAGCAAAACAGAAATGCTAGAATGCGTCTATTGGATAGTAACAAAGTATTGGTGGCTCTTAGATTTATACAGAATTTCCACTGAAACATTTTTGATACTCGGCACTTACCACCAAAATTTTTGAAGCCACCAGGGTCACCACCACTGCAGAGGAAAAATTGAAGAAATGATTTCTTCCTTAAGTCTCTATGTGCTGAGCCCAAGGCTCAATCTACACTTAACTGATCACAAGTTGAGAGTTATTGCCTAAAGCATCACCTCTATGTCTACCGTACTAATTATTTAAGTTAAAAAATTAGCTAACTGGAAGTGAATAATTTCAAAGAGCATAATGTCTAACAGCTAGGCTCCCACTGAGTTGCTGAAATAAAGACAGGTATGTAGATGTGTTAAGTTAAATGCTATTCCAAATGGATACTATTTAAAAAGGTGGGTTTTGAAGAGAGGCATACTTTTAAAAAAAGTTAACAGGCTTTAAATGTACATACAAGTAATAGCTCAGAGTAATTATCACTTTGTGCTAGGAATAAAATGAACTAAATTTAATATATCTCAGCTGTTATGCATCCATTAAGTGGGGATAAATTAGCATTAATAACCATACTCTGGGGAAAAAATCTGGGAAGATGTTGAAATTTGGCTATACTACTACTAGAAATTTCAGATTAAACAGAAAGCGTGCATATATAAGAATAAGCTTCAGTGGCAGAGTTGGAGAAGTTTCAATTAATTCACTCTGAGACCTGTGGCATAAGATGTAGACCAAGTTAACATATTAACAAATTATCTGAAAGACTATAAATGGAGTTTAAACAAGCTTATTATGCCTTCCCAAGTCAATTTTATCATAAGTAAAAGCCTGATATCTCCCCAAGACTATTCTATCAAGTGTGATTTCCATGCTGGTAGTATTCTCTAGAATTTATCATTTTAACTACATTCATGTGGAAAGATTTAAATATACTCAATATTTAAAGCCATAAAGGGGGAAAAAATATCAGTAGAATTCTTTAAGTTAATTGCCAGATCATTTAAATATTTTAGAACTGTCTGCTCGAAGTTAGGGAGTAGAGGTTCTCTATAGCTGTTATCTATAAGAAACCTGACAAGTTCATCTATTCTTCATCATAAGAACTTCCATGCTGAGTAACTAAGATAAAGAAAAAAATACAAGTAAATACTCAACTAATTGTCCATTCCCAACTTTCACAGAGTCTTCAGCAGAAGGAGCCTCTGTAGTAGTGTACTGACAGTAAGGAGTCTCTTCAATTTTTAAATTAAACCCATCTCAATCCGTCAGACCAAACATGGGTCAAGAACCCAAAATAAAGGATAACGAAGATAGCTAGGGCACTTCAATATGGGATTCATTGTTTTAGAATGTGGTACATACATGTTCTGTTGTAGAAAATGCAGAATACTGAATGCAAGGTATGTTCCATTTTTTTAAAGTTGCAATCTATAAGTTTTCTACAAAAGGGGGTAAAAAACTGTCTGAAATTAATACTCGAGGGTCAACATTTTATTAGGTACTATGTAATTTAGTTAGGAGAACTTGTATAGTAACAGCTAGCATAACATGACATAACCTGAAATGGTATTTACAGTCATGAAATATTATCTTTAACTGAGATGTATTTTAATAGCTTGCTGCTGCAGATTTTAAGTTGCTATTGTACCGTGTGTTATTTGGAAAACTAAGTGGCAATTACTTATACATAAACAATTTTATTCAGCTATACAAAAAGGATAATGCATGTATTCCAACACATTTAATGCTGGCCTCTCTTCAAGGATGGATCATTTTAAAGACCGAAGGTAAAACCAGAAACAAGGTCATAAAAATTCTATTTGAAACCTGCTACCCATAATTCACTCCAAGCTACGGACAAGGTTCTCCATATCCTCCTTATTATAGGCCACTGAATAAAACTTGTTAATTTAGAACTATGGACACTAATTTACAGTAAATGAAATCAGACTAATTTCATGTTCAAATTCTGTATTATTCCCCAATTCATTAGGCCTGAACTATAAGCCATGTGCATGTTTTTTGATTGCTGATATGTAGCAGAAAAGATGTGGGTAGAGACATGCACAGGATGTAATTGATAGTAAGAAGCCAGGATTTTATGAAACATGAGAACTTTGACAGGAGGGTAAAAATGGAAAATGGATACCCCATGATTCCAGAATAAGACCAAAAAAAAGTGTTTTGTCTTAATGTGCTTCGCAATCAATAATCTGCTTGGTCTCATGTGACCAACTAAACTAATGCATCCATCTACATCAATCAGGTAGCAGACACCTATATTCATTCTAAGTTATACATTTTGGTCCATTTTTCACATGTACTCTACATTTGCTACACTCCTGGTATTGTTGAGCACTGTTGCTAGGGTCCCAGGGACAAAAAAGCTCAATTTCTTTTCATTTTAGAATGAATTTAGATTTTAGTCTCATTAAAAGAGGTACATGAATATGTACCCAAAACATCCTACATGAGGGATAAGTTCCCATACAGATGTTTGCTTTAACCAGCTAATACAGTACAGCCTTGAGTTTATACTGTACTAAGACTTGTAATTTAGGTCAATTACAGACTCTTAGATAGTTTAGCAACTGAATTCTTAATATAAATATACATGATGTATGTACACTGTAACTATGTAGTGCCACACTGTGTACTGCCTTATGTTGACTGTGTAAGGGAGCTGAACAGCAATAGTGCTAGGTTTTAACAATCCTTTAAACCAGTCAAGAACCAGCAAAAAGTTCAGTAATGCCATCGGTACAAAAGTTTGAATTCCAGGCAGCCATAAGGAACACCTGCCACTTCTCCTGAAAATTATACCTAATGCTATGAAAACAGGATCATTAGACGAGCTTTTTTGTTGATGTTCTGATAACTCATCCAGCTTCATTTTTATCATCAAATCTCTTGGTATATCCCAGAACCTTAGGTATAATGGATATTACCATTGCTTCACAAATCAAGAATTACAGGAGGAGGATGTGTCAACTGGTGTTACTTCCAGTTGAAGAAAGCAGCATCATTCCATTAAAACCTTTTAAACAGCTTTTCTACTACATTTTTTAATCAATGGTGTACACTATTATCATTTTTAGTTCTATACCATAGAACTATTTTGAGAGAGAAAAAGCAGTGTATATTGGGAAAAGTGATATTAAAAATCCAAGGGCTAAATTCTTCTTTCTGATATACATGGATCTCTCCAGACATAATTGAAAAAATAACTATAGCTACTAAGGTGAAGATTTTGCCACAGGCTTTTTATTGCTGTCTGCAAATCCTTAAATATGGGCAAGCCTAAAGGAACACAACTAGGAGGTAACCATTGAAAGTATAACAGATATGATGACAGGAGAAGTGCACGCTGTTAAGTATAGAGTTTCACATAGTAATATTAATAATTTGTGTGTCCATCTATTTACTGAACAGTGCCCCTGCTTATTTTTTTCAAGCTCTATGTGAAGATTGATAGTACACATATACACTACCTTAAAACATTAGGGGTACATCCAAACAAGCACACACATGCTTTTCCCCCAGGGACAAACAGCAGTGGCACAATATGCTGCTACTTCTCCCCAGGGAATGCCCATGTAGTTGCACTCTGGCATGCAGCAAATTGCCCTGGGTGGGGTAGGAGAGGCTGAGGCCAGCACCTGGGTTGGCCCCAGCAACCCTACCTGCGGTCCTGGGGGCCTCTCAGGGCTCCAGCGGTGGCAATCTGGCAGCAGGGAACCTGGCCAGCAGCCGGAGCGTGGCTCAGGCTGGCAAGGCTCTGGTTTTGGGTGGCAGACTACCACCATGTGCATCACCCTTTTTCAGGCATGGGCTTTTTAACAACAGGATCTTCCCAGTGTCAACCCCCCCCCCCCCCCCCCCCCCACCCCCCGTGCTGCAAATTAGCAGCACGGGCAATGCCTGCATGTGCAGCATGCAGTGCTGTATTGCTCACGTGCATGCTTGTTTGGACCCGCCCTTGTTGTGCAATGTAGCACAAATCACTTTGGTTAGGCCACAATTTCTTGATACTAGCAGCAAAACAGTTTTCATTTGTAAGAAAATAAACTACTTGTAAGAGAACATCTTTACAACGAGGTTTAACTTTAACATTCCATAGAAAAGTTCTACATTAAACAAAATGATAATTATATTTTTGGAGACATTCTGTTCTAATTTCACCCATACAACTGAAGTGAAAAAGGACTGCATAAGTATAACAAAGGTAGAATCATCATCCACTAAGGACCATGCATTCTGATACAAAAAATGGAATGGTCATAATCATTGTTACACTGCAATAATGGAGCAAACCTTTTCAGATTTAAGGTAACAAGCCCACTCTGTACTTCCGTAGCACCTTTCAACTGATGGAACTAAGACAACTGCTAAAAATGATTGAATTAAACAATAAACCTGTAAGATAAACTCATTTCTCAGATGGGGACCCAGCATGAAAAGAAAGTAATTATATTCAAGAAACTTGGAGGCCAAGCCAAAAACAGGAATCCAAATGAGCCCCAGCTTGTTGTGTTCTATCCACAAGCCCGCAGAAACCCTGTAGTGGATCTCCCCATATTTGATTGGTGGAGGTAGCAGAGAGAAGACAGACGGAATAATATAGGTAGCTAGCATGTAATCTCCCTAAAGTCCATGTGCTTGCTAAAACTACAAAGGTTTTGCTTGGGTTTTAGTTATAAACCTGTTTTTTAAAAGAAAGTTTATGATACCGGTGCAAACACTTGTTATTTGCCAAAATTAGACTACTGAAACTGAGCATCAGTTTTAAAAACTAGAAAACTGGGGCTTGAGTTAAATTTTATTTGGCATATAGAAGTCCGAAGAGATACACCAAAAAAACCCCAAAACCTGTTTTATAAGAAAGTCATTCTGAAAACGGTAGTTACTGAGCACGATTACAAAAGAGTAATCATCCTAAGCAAAAGTAGTAGTGATCTAGAAATCCTGAATTAAGAAATATGGGTTACTGGATTCAAACAATGATTTTCACAAGCTATTAACATTCTCCCTACCACCACCACCACCGGTCATGAATTTGAATTTTACAAGTGAACTGTATGCTGTTGACTCCTGAATCGTAATACCAAGCGAATCAGACCCGTCATACTAGCCCAGAGCATTTTAGGCTTTTAGCAACTTTTATCCAGAACTTTCATGGAAATACACTATCAAATTTGTTTAAAAAATAATTATCAGGCTGTAACCACAATATCCTGGAATTTCACAAGTGCACAAATACCTCTACAATGGGCAAATTCCCTTGGTTAAAACAAAAGCTAGCCTGCCACAACTAGTTATTGGCATTTTTAATCATTATGTTGTTCAACACTGCTTAGAGTAGGATTAAATGACAAAATAGCAAGAACATCAATAGCTGGGCAGGGAGGGAGTGTTGTCACCAGAAGAGCTGCAACAGTGACAGCCTTTTGTGTTTGTTTTTTTATTTTACATGCCAGGAGAGAGAACTTTTGTGAATGGCTAGTGGAAAGGACATTCAAAGACCATGATCTCAGATTTGGTAGAAATATCACGCATCATAATGCAGCAAAAACATTTTGAGACAAACATTATACCTTTGCTAAATAAATCTATTCAAATTGATTTAAAAATGGGCAGTGTTTTAGAATTCTCAAGTACAATATACATACTGCCCCCTTCCCATGCTGTTTAAGCCTATATTGTTACAGGAATACAAAAACTGTTTAGGCAAGCCCTTCTAGTTAATTATTTATGCCAATGGAAATGGTCCAATTAAAAGACAAAACACTATTTATAGAAAAGTCACTAGAAGCAGAAGCAACAGATGAACAGAAGCTGTTTTTCATAGTTAAAAGAACATTTAAAACATTTTCCATGACACTAGAAGTTGCAATTTGTTACTTACTAAAGTTGTTCCCCACCACACACATTTTTTTTTTTGTTATTTAACCTGAAGCTTTTGTTCTTCTAGGAAATCATAGAATCTGAAGTAAAAAAAGTCATTAGAAGTAGACTCCTTTATCAAACTTACAATAGGCAGTTTCATCTGGGATAAAATATTCAATGACACTTCAGTTACAGAAGTTAGAATTTAAATTTAATGTCCATAGTACTGAATGGAGGAAGACAACTTGTAAAGGAATTAGAACTATTTTGTTATATTTCAGTAGTTGCCTCGGTGATTTTCAAATCCCCACCTCTCTTCTCTTTCCATCGATTTTTTGTCAGTGGGATTAACTATATTGTTATAGTAAATGGTGCTTAAAACAAAACGTTGCTTAAGAAGTTTATTTTCACACCTATTACTTTATCTTCCTTTGTCTTGTAAGCAAACAACTTTTGAATAGACAATGTCCATCAGTTCTGTGCCACTTTTTTCCCTTTCATTTAAAAAACCTGTTATAAATCCTGAAAAATACATGTTTTATCATGAAAGTACTGACTCTAGCCTACAATGGAACAGTTACAGTTTTGAAACTCAATTCTAATTGAAAGTGAACACTTGAAGAGACTTTGCTGCCACTTATGTATATATTAGTGGGGAAAAAAAAACCACAATAAAGAAACATGAAGTTCTTATATCTTTAACATTCATCTACTATATATTTATGGGCTTCTAGAAATTTTACCATCTGTCTAGTAACAAAACTCAGGGTCCATCTATACTATTGAAGTGGCCACAATTAAATACAACTTGGGACCAACCATATTAGAAATAACACAATCTTGTTCTACATGACTGGATTAGTTAAAAACATTCTAGAACGGCAAGGGGGGGGGGGGGGGGGGAGGAGACACGACAACGACACGACCATTTTGGTGGGTGTGCCACAAATTAAGCCCTGAGCCCTCCCTAAGCATCACACCAGTCCCCTTTCCCTGCCTGATGTGCCACTCTGCACCACACGCCATGCTCCTTGCCTGGTTTGATGGTCTGCTTTCTGCTCTATGCTGCTGAGGTACCTGCCCCCTCCCCATTATGGCACGTGCCACACACAGAGGTGATCCATGCCACTTGGGGCCCAGATGCCAAAGGCTGGCTACCACTGCTACAGAACACAATTTCACTTTTAGCTCAAGCATATAAAACAAATTACAACAGTCATTTATTTTTATAGTACAAGTTAAACCTACCAATTTAGTACTGGACAAAAATCTATAGACAATTTGTTCAACAAAATACATATCTGCACAGCGTCATGTCATGATCTGTACGTGAAAGAACTGTCTTGAAATGTTGAGATTTAAAGTGAAAAAGATCCTAAAGGAGCTTGCTTAAAAAAAAAAAAAAAAAAATTCCCATTCCACCTCACAGGGTTTAGCAATAAAAACAGCACAGCATGGTAGTGGAATGGTCATGTTAATACAAAACAGTTTATGGGTAACCAAGAGCTTCTATTCCTGACTTGGTTTGAATTCCTGCATATTTTCCACCTACAGAATTATATAATCAGGGATGAAAGTATACTTTGCAGGAAATAACTGTGATGTACTAACCTTACTTGTAGTTTGGACAGTTTACAGGGATATTAAAAAGAAGCTAAGGCCCTAATCCTGATGGCCTACACACGCGTGAAATCAAGTGGATTACTAACATAGATTAAATTAAACATGTTAAAGATAAATGTAGAAACCTAAGGTTTTCTAGGTACAGCAAAAATTGGTGAATTAGGTTGCTATCTATGATTGTTTTAGCCTATTAGCCCAACTAGTGACAGATAATTAGCCATGCCTTGGGTCTGAATTCCATATTTAAGTCCCCTCTCTATCTTTTCAATGAATATGTTTATTTTTGTAAAAATGTTAAATGGCTTCAATGGCTGATCTTTTTTAAAAAGAGCTGTTCCATAATCATCAGCAACAACATTTAGCCAAGTGCTTTCTGATAATGCTTTTAGATCTTGTCCTACATAATGTAGTTTTGAAAGTCGACCACATTCCAAGCTCATAGTATGGTCTAGGTCGGGGTGTCAAAGATATGGCCCACAAAGCCCTTTCATCCAGCTCATGGTACTGCCTGCAAGTCTGGAGCCACACAGTGCATGCAGTGTGCCCTGGACCACCCTGAGTGCTGTATCTGGCATGCATGCTACACGTAGGGTTTGGGGATGTGAACAATTAAATGATTAATTGTTTAACTGATCAGCTCAATGATAACTGGTTCTAGCTTGCTAGTTATCATTTAGCCTGGGGCTAGTCACAGTCCAGGAAGGAAGGGAAGCCCTACAGTGCCCCAGCAAGAAACATAAGGTGGTAGGGGGGACGGGATGGAGGCTAGGGGGTGCCTTCTCCTTCTCTCACAGTGCACCAGTTAGGTTTACCATACGTCTGAGTTTTCCTACACATGTGCTCTTTTTTGGCCCCCGGCCCTCGTGTCCAGGCATTTTTTTGAAATGCGAGCAAATGCCTGGGTTTTTGCTCTGCCTCTGCTTTCCCAGGCTGGCTGCTTGGGGCTGGAAGCAGTGGGCAAGGTGATTGGCTGTCAGGAGTCACATGCATGTGTGTGCATGTGCATGTGTAAGCATGCAGATGGGAGCTGCTTGGGCAGCAGGGCTGGGGGGGAGGGGCAGGGGCTGCAGCTCAGGAGTGAGGGGCAGAGGCAGGGCATGGGCATATCGCTGCCCCCCAATCATATGTCCCTCCCTCCTCTTCCCCCACTTCTCCCGCCCTCTCACAGATGTCTTCATTTTTGATTCAGGAAATATGGTAACCCTAGGCCCACCATAAAGCCCCTTGCTGGCTGCTGCCTGCCTCTCTCCTTCTTCCTGCACTGCTGCAGGTGGCCCTGGGAAACTGAGGACCAGCAGCTGTCGCCCATCACTGGCTGCTACCACCTGGGGCTTCCTGGGTTGTGCTGCCTGTCTGGCAGGGCTGCTATGGCCCCTGGCTCCCGGTGCTGCTCCCAGTGGGTGGGCGTATTCCCTCCTCCACAACAGGGCAGGGCAGGCACTGGCCTGGTGCTCAGCAACCCCCTCCTCCCCCATCACATGGCACAGCCACAGGCTGGAGCCCAGTGCTACCATGCCCATCTCCAACCCCATGCTAGGCTAATTAATTGTTTAACCTGTTGTAATTACAAATATTTATTTAGTCGGTATTTATATCCCTAGTGGCAATAGGGATGAACCAGGACACATGCTGCACATGTTATGTGGGGCTGGGGTGTGCTCTGCATGCAGCACCCACACGAAACAAGCCACAGGCCAGTCTGTGGGCCTGACCAGGCCCCAAGCCACTCACCTGGTCCACAGGCCCATTTGATAACCCTGGTCTAAATTATACACTAAAACTAATACAGCTACAGAGCAAGCTATAAAAATGATGTTTGCAGATACCAGGATTAAATCACTTACCTTAATCCAAACATACGACCTCTTCCATCCATGTCATATCCCCCTCTACCTCCTCCCTGTGACCTGTCATATCCTCTATTCTCTTCTCCATACCTACTCTTTTCATGATGATCATCTAAGGAAACCACAAAACACAGCTGAGATGTAAATTTTGATTAAACAGTATGCTTAAAATTTGTCATTTAAAAACCATTAAAGTCTAATTTATATTTAAATTGTTGCATCTTTTCCAAAACAATCACAAGGACTTAAAAAACCAAGACAGGTTCCAATGTCTCACTTGATCTTCTAAAATATTCCTCAGAATCGTATGGTGGTTACATAATTTCTGTCTAAAAACCCGAGGATGAATTTTCCTACCCTGGAAAAAGGATATCTGAGTAATATAGTGTGAAAAGTTAAAATTCAGATGCTAATCCAGTGATTCTCAACCAGGGTGCCAAGTCTAAAAAGGTTAAGAACCACAGTACTAATCACTTATTTATAGACATCTACCGAACTCATGGCAGGAGTGGGCTGCACAGCAGCTCCTTTAATTTTGCAGGTTCCCTTGTGCACCCCCCACCATTGATTGGTGGAGGGGCCCTGCTACTTGCTTCTGATCAGAAGGGAGGCAGAAACTGCAGTGTTAAGTATGGCACCATTTACAGTAGGGGGGAAGGGTGTGCACAGGGGAACCTGCAAGATTAAAGGAGCCGCTATGCACCCCACTTCTGCCATGAATTTGGTATGTCCCTATTTATTTACCAAGTGGAGAGGTGCATGCTGTGATGAACAGAGCAGATTAGAACACTATGCAGGGAGCTAAAGACAGATTTCAGGGTGCCTTTTCTCTACCTGAGGAGATTCATTTCCTTCCACTTCCAAAAAGCTCTGATGAGGAAGAAGCAAAGAGAGGGAGGGACAGAGTTTTGGGAGAGAGATCTAATGCTAGCCATTTCTGAACCTGTAGCTTCTGTAATGCCACTTAGAAAAGACCTCTTTCTCAAGTTTCTAACTCCTTCTGCCTCTTCAGCAGTAGTTGCAAGTCTCTTGGTTTTTCTACTAACTAGGATGTCATTTTACAGTGCACCTGGTATTCTGCACTAACTCCTTGGACAGACACTTTTTTGTGCACAGTGTGCGCAAGGTAATGATAAACAAGTTTTTTTTCTGCAGGTTCCATTGTTCCTCCATTCATTCCCTGTACAGTTTTAAATTGCCTATGGTAATACCACCTGTTTCAACCACTGTCAGCAAAGAAATAACACAAAAGTAGCAATATTTACTACACAAATGTAAGTAAATTTATCCATGTTTATCTTGCTAGCTAATTGAAGCATTGCAGAAATTTGGTCCCTAATGCCTTTTGGGTGCCATTCACCCTTTACATATACTTATCTATTCTCTCCCCTTAAAAATCCACTTTAGACTGAAAAACAAATACTAATAAAAAGGGGTGCTGTTTTTCAGTCAGTTGTCTTCCTTTCCAATCAAGATATTGTTTAATTCAACTAAGGCAACTGCAAGGCAGGAAAGCCTTATAAAATTAGCACTGAACATGACATATGACGTTCCAAGAGCTACCCTTTCAAGCTCCATATTTCCAAATACACACACAAGAAATAGGTTAACAATAACTTTATACAATATGTTTGTCCAAGAATCACAGAAAACCCTAATCTACCAGTTCTCTCATTCACAGACACAAGGCTCTACCAAACCTTGTGAAATTAGAATTTTTCATCTCTGTATAAAGTACTACAAGAAAAGCCTATGGCAAAATGTAGAAAAAAGGGCTTTAATGACCCACCAGTAGGAATAAGCCTAACATTTTTCATGGAACAGAATATCAAAGTCTTCTTAATGTAACTTAAAATCACTGCACTCATTCAATATGCTTTACCTTGTGTGTTGAGGTTGTAGTTTGCCTTTTGCTGAGATTGATAGGATTGCTGTGGCTGACCATATGAGCCTTGCTGCTGGCTATAGCTTGACTTCTGATCATAAGAACCTCGGTTCTTCCCAAAATTTGACTGCTGATCATATGAACTCCGGTGTTGCCCATAGCCAGACTGCTGGTCATATGAGTCTTGGTGCTGTCCGTAGCCGGACTGCTGGTCATATGAGTCTTTTTGCCCGTAGCCAGACTGCTGGTCATATGAGTCTTTGTGCTGCTCATAGCTTGACTTCTGTTCATAAGAAGAGGATCTTCTACTTAAAACAAACAGGAATAACACTTGATTGAGTATTAGAAGCAAAGAGAGTTTATACTCATCGAATACCAAAGCACAGCACAATGGCTGCAGGAACATAGTAATTCTGGCACAACTTCCTAGTCTTGATTTTGTCCAGGAGTTAGCATTTTAAATAAAATAACATTTCACTGCTGACTTGGATAGAATCTAGATGGCTCCAAATAAAGAAAGCAGAAAACTAAACCATTACAATCAAAGATATGCTATTACATTAACAGCAAAAACTAACCAATGGAAAAGAAAAAACAAACTATTAGAACCACAGGAGAATACATTTTATCATATTGGCTCATCATATGGTTCATCACAAATCACAGCAAGACAAAGGGCTATTTGTGGCCCACTCGCAATGCACAGAGCCAATTTTGTGAGGAATCTGCAGCAGCCCTGCCCCTTGGTAATGATTGGCAGAAAGGCCCTGGGGGAAGGAGGAACGAGGGGCCATCTTGATTGTGGGCTGCCCTTCGTGCCGCCCTGCCCCACCCCATCCCTTGGTGCCAATTGGCGGAAAGGCCCTGGTGGGAGGGAGGCGAGACCTCAAATGTCTTCTGGTATTCCAGTTTCCACAAAATTATACAGAGTTTTTAGAACATACTGCATTATGGTTTGTTTTTTTAATCTGATTTTATTTATGCCCATAAAGCAATAAATTAGCTTTAGTAATCTGGACAGAGAACTGTTACAAAAATACAGTCATTTAAAAGTTTGCCATTTAACTTACACTTCCATTTAAAGTTTTCAGAACTTGGAGTTGTAGAGGATTTATTGTTCTATTAAGGCCCTAACCAGGTATCTCTGTCCAAGAAAAATTGAAACTGACAAAGTTAATGTGTCTCCTCACCCTCCAGATGATTCTTTCTGTTGTCCCTGGTTGCCATAAGACTGTTGGCCATATGAGCTCTGATTTTGATTTTCATAATTCGATCCCCCGCTATATCCTTGTGAAGTTTGTCCATAACCTGAAAATTGCGCAGGAAATTATTTACTCAATAGTCACAGATTAACCACAGAAAATAAATTCAATAAGCTAGCCAAACCTGCTTGATTTTGTCCATAGCTTCCATGATAGCTTCCATAGTTCTGTCCATAAGAGGAATTTTCTTCACTCTGTCCATAGCCAGAATAACCCTATAATTTAGAGACAGATTTTCAGCAGCAGTAAATGCTGCTAGAGAAACCCGCCCCCCCCTACACATTTCTTTGTTTAGACTGGGGGCTACACCAGTGCAACTCCCATGATGGATGAAAATAGCTCCACAGCCCAATATAGACAGGGCCACATAAGAATCACTTCTTGCTCAGAAAAAGTTACTTTAAAAAGCATCATTTGTGCTTCAACCTACCTGCCCTTCTCCATAATTCCGATTGCCTTGACTGCTGTAAGATGAATAACTGTAAAAGAAATAAGGGATTTTATTTAATAAATGCATCTTAACCTATACTACCTATTTATATTACCTGAAAAAGTAAATTGCAGGTTTCTTGTACAGAACCTGCATCTGGTAATATTTCTAATTTAACCATTTGTTATTTGTGTTTAACTTACATACTGTATTACAGAGATGAGCACATTAGAAATGCATTGATAAAACGCTGATTGAAAAGCACAACGATCTGTAGAGGCCATTAAGGAAGAATTCAAATCAATACCCTGATCAAAACTTCGCTATTATGAGATCTGGGCCTTATTGGAAGCTGCTACAATACTTAAAGTGAAGTTTATCATATGAGTCCAGATCACTTAAAGAGACAAATCTAAAACACATACAGATGTTTGAAGTCAGTTGTTTATGAATTCCTGTTCATCTAATATTTGCTAAAGCAGTGGTTTCTCAACCTCTTTAGACTCAAGGCACCTCTCTGAAAATGCCAGTTCTTAGTTTTCACTCTTTTTTTACCTCCAGAAAAATAATAGAGCTGTTTTTCTGTTCCAAAGAACTCAGAAAGACCACAACTACAGATTTTTATTTGAAATCTCCGGGTTTATCTTATGAATTGTATTTGTAAACCTAACAGTGCTAATATTGTATGGCATCCTTGAAAGGAATTCAAGGCACCTGGTTATTGTCCTAAAGGATACAAAAAAACTACTGGTTTTTTTGTATCCAAAAAAACTACTGGTAGTACTGTAACTACCTTTGTAGCTATTTTCTGAATCTGTTCTTAAAAGCCCTTAAATTTTACATATATCAATTTCAGAGTGGTGGTTTATATACCTTTCCATAGTTCTTGGATGAAAATTTACCTCTATTTTGCTCATACATACCATACTTGCATTACCTCTTGCTGATACCCCTGTGAACAACTTTGGGCAGTCAAAAAAAAAGGAAAAATACTGCTGTATATTTATGACATTGTCCATGTCCTTAAGTGTTAGCATCTGTGGCCTGCTTTAAGCATGTTTGCTTTCTTCCTTTCATAGATATTTATACTTGAGCTTAAGACTGTAACAAGGACCCAAAATAGGATGTCCTGTGCACCTGAACCTTTCTGAGTATGTATGATCATGCACATCAAACGTCTTGGTAGGAAATCCTGAATTGAACAAAACACACTTTGCAATCCCAAAGAACACTAATAAATGTGGCACAAAATAGAGAGGGAGAGAGAGGAAAAGAGCAACCGCATACATACCTTTGCTGCTGGCCCCCAGATTGACTGTAACTTCCAGAGTCTGTTAAAAGAATAGACAAGAGAAAAAAAATATTTCCAATAAGTAGAACTAAGCACTTACAATTTACTCAAATGAAACCTGAGCCATAGAGTGCCTAGATGAGAGTCAACAGGAAAAATACTCTCTTCTTCAGGGTCTAAGAGCTGTAGGCAGTTAATAACAGTTAGTTATTAATACAAATGTTTCAAGTCAGTAACTTTTCAATGATTTTCAGATGGGTTCTCCATACAAAGGTTAAAACTGGATTTCTCCATAATTCTTCAGACCTGAAGTTTTTAAAAAACAATAATTAAGAAAAAAAATTCCTTTTGAATCTTGTATTAACTATTGTTAAAAGTAGCTCCTAAACTTTTAATTAAAATAAAAAAATGTTTATTTGCATACTGTTTACTTTTGCATTTGACATCACTCTGCATGAGTTTAGATATCTTCTTTGTATAGCACTTCCCCCTTCATTTGCAACAGAAAACAGGAAAGAGAAATTTTATGCAAATACAAACTCACTTTTCTGTAAGAACAACAAAATATTGTGGACTCAGATGCCCTGGCACCACTTTCAACTATTTCATATACTTTTCTGAAATTAACTAGAACAGGGGTCCCTCAACCCCCTGCCCACAGGCTAGATCCAGTCCCCAGAGTCTTGTTATCTGGCACATGGAGCTCCCCATGGGCTTGTGGGGAGCCCCATGAGATGTGGCCCTGTAAGTCAAGTTGGGCATCCCATGCAGTTTGGGGCCTAATCCTAGTGTGTGAGATTGCGCAGAGGTGGCATGAGCCCCTAGAGCACAATCCTGGGGTGCAGGGCTGGATGGAGACAGTATGGGGCCCTGGAAGCTGACCTCTGCATGCAGGATTGAGTGGAAATTGCACAGGGCAGGGCCCCAGGGCATGATCCTGGCACATGGGATTTGATCTGGCCCATGGAATGGCTCCACATCCCTCATTTGGCCCCTGGGAACAAAAAGATTGAGTCTCGCTGAACTGACACTTTACATTCCATTGATAGGATGATTTTGAGTGGGGATGTTCCAAAGGCTAGAGAATATAAAATGCTTTCAGTGAAGAGTACAACATAAGCCTCTTAAAAAGAGCTAATCAGGCAAAACCCAATCCGTTACTCTCACTTTAAAATAATGTATGATAATAATATGAGAGAACACTGCCTGGAAAAGGAACTTCACAGATTTCCTGTGTGCATGCTTAATGCAAGGAACTCCTCACTCAGAGAAAACGTATGTTCTCTTGAGTCTAGGGCGGTGGAACTACAGCAGTGAGATGCATAGAATAGGCTTTCAGGTACAATGTAGAGCAGTCCCACCTTCACTGTAGCAACTCCTGTGTTGCTGAGGACGACAGCCTCAGGAATGGAGAGCATCAAGCTGGGAAGGAGGGAAGCTATTCCTTAGATGGGACCCACCTTCCAGCTGATGTCAGTTTCCTCTTGCACCAAGGATACTCCTCCAAGGGAGGGGACCCCACAGGACAGAAGGAAGCAGGTGATCATAGTGTGGGATTTGATCATTAGGAACATATAGACAGCTTGGTTTGTGACTTCTGGGATGACCACATGGTGACTTGCCTGCCAGGTTCAAAGGTAGAAGACTTCATAAGTTGTATAGATAGGCTACTAGTAGGTACTGGGGAGGAACTAGTGGTCATGGCCCAGGTCGGTATCAACGACATAGGAAAGCAGAGGGGAGAGGTTCTGGAAGCTAAATTTAGGTGCCAAGGCAGGAGGTTGAAGTCCAAGACCTCCACTATAGCATTCTCCAGAATGCTTTCCACTCCATGCGGAGTGCTAGAGAGATGGGCAGAGCTCCTGAGTCAGTGCATGGATGAGACGATGGCAGAGTGAGGAGGCGTTTACGTTAATCAGGAACTGAGGAACTTTTTTGGGACAGCAAGAACCTGTAGAATTGTACTACCAAACACCTGACCAGAAAGGTAAAGGTGATTATGAAATGCCCAGGGAGATCAGAGAAGCTGCTAGAGTGGGACAAGCAATAAAAACGAGAGATTTCAGCTACCTTTCCACAGACTGGGTAAACACATCATCACGGCAAAATGTGGAAGCAAGATTTCTGGCTGTGATAAAGGACTGCTTTCTATCTTGCAACCCACAAGAAGAGAAGCAACTCAAGATCTAAACCTGAGTAACACACAGAACCTGGTTGAAGAGCTATCTGTTGGTTGCACTCTGCCATAGCAACCATAACAATCACATTCAACTTTCTGGCAGGAGGGAGTAAGCCAGTGGGGGGCAATTATTTCGGCTGGAGTGCCACTTAATCAGTTTTGGTGAGCCATCAAGGGCTGCATACAAAATCTTTCAGAAGATATCATTTTAAAAAAACCAACACTATAGATAAAAAAAAAATAAATCATATACTTAAAAAACCCCCAAAAAACAAAAAAACCCAAACATCTGTAACGCATTTAAATTCTATTTAAAAATATTTTTCTCCCGATTTATTTTTTTTGAGTAGCGTAGAGTATATAGAGGCAATCGCATAATAGCTCGAAATAAAATCGTATCCTTGCATATTGTGGAGGGTGGACATGGGGTGTGTGTGAAAGGTGGGGTAGGCATGGGGTTGCCTGCACCCTAGGTCCAGGGAGCTGGCCAGGAGTGGAGGGTGGAGGGGGCAGGGGGCACATACAGCAGAGTTTGTCTGCACAGTTCAAGTGCAGGTGCAAACTGTCCCTCCCCTCCCCCACATCTAGCCCCTGCAGCGCGGCACACGGGGCTGAGCTCTGTCTGCAAGACAGCACTGCCCCAGCCCCGGTCATGTCGCAGCTGCCCAGGTACTGCTCAGCTCCACCTGCCTCCAGCAGATCCCTCCTCCTGTCCCTGCTTTGGGCAGCAGGTAGCACAGGGAAACCATGTGGATGCATGCCAGGGAGTGATCCAGGTGGCTCATGCTCTAGCATGCAGGGCTCCAGCTCTACCTCCAGGCCACCTTCCACCCACTCAGCCACCTGCAAGTAGCTACCCATTGTGCCAGACAGCCGAGTGTGTGGAAGGCTGCCAGGAACTGGAGCCTGAGCCCCATGTGCTGGGGCAGGAGCCATCCAGCTGCACCCTCCCATGCACACAGCTGGCTGGGCATCTGCTGCGCGGCACACCTCCCCACAGCTTCCCTGCATTACCTGCTGCCTGAAGCGGTTCATAGATTTCATAGACGTTAGGGCTGGAAGGGACCTCGAAGATCATCAAGTCCAGCCCCTTGCCCCAGGGGCAGGAAGTCAGCTAGGGTCAAAAGATCCCAGCAAGATAAGCATCCAAGTGTTTCTTGAATGATTCCAGAGTAGGTGCCTGCACCACTTCTGGAGGGAGTCTATTCCAGGTCTTGGGGACTCAGATCGTAAAGAATTTTTTTCTTATTATGTCCAGCCTAAAATGGTGTTGTAGGAGTTTATGATCGTTGGTCCTTGTTTTTATTTGAAGCACTCTGGTGAACAGACGTTCTCCCAGATCCTGATGTATATCCCTTATGTGCTTATGAGCAGCCACCAGGTTGCCCCTGAGCCTGTGCTTTTCCAGGCTGAAGAGTCCCAAGGCTCTCAGCCTCTCTTCATAAGGCCTATTCTCTTGTCCTCTGATCATGCACATGGCTCTCCTATGGACTCTCTCAAGCTTCTCAACATCCTTCTTGAATTGTGGAGCCCAGAATTGGATGCAGTACTCCAGCTTAGGCCTCAAAACCAAGTACAGCAGGAGGATGACATCCTGAAATTTACTTGAGAAGCATCTAGAGATGCAAGCCAGGTTTTTGTTTGCTTTACCAGCTGTGACATTGCATTGGTGGCTCACGTTCATCTTGTGGTCAGTCATGACCCCCAAGTCTCTTTCAGCAGTGGTGTTAGCAAGCGTAGCACTGCCAAGCCTATAAGTATGCTGTGGATTCTCCTCCTCCTCCCCCCTCTCCCCCCCAAGGTAGAGTACCTTACATTTATAGGTATTGAACGTCATCAGGTTTGTGTCCAGCCTGGATCACTAGTCTGTCCTCAGGTGTGGCCCCCAAAATGCCCCAAAGTTTAGTGTCATCAGCAAACTTAGCCAGTGCACTTCTGACACCAATGTCCACATCGTTGATAAAGATGTTAAAGAGAACCAGTCCAAGGACAGAGCCTTGGGGGATGCCACTGGTCAAGGAGCGCCATAATGACTCTCTGCCATCAACCACTACTCTCTTGGTCTGACCTCAGAGCCAATTTCCCAGCCATTGGACTGTGGTGTAGCCGAGGCCACAGTTGGCCAATTTTTCCAAGGGCAATTTTTGGAGGAGGAGCAGTTAGAAGTGGGGGGAGCTCAGTAATACCCAAGTAGCTGTGGCTGCAGACCAGCTGAGAAGCTGGATGTGCTAGCCAGGGCGGGAGGCCAGCGGGAGTGCAGTGCAGGCTGCCCTGGGTGGGGCCTGGCCCCACACAGAGCACCACGGGGGTAGCCATGGGCCAGATGCAATCAATGGATGGGCGCCCACAAGTGGGCCAGATCCAATTAGTTGGTAGGCCATATCTGGCTTATGGGCCATATTTCGCCCACCCCTGCAATAAGCCAAACAAGTCCACCACTCCAATAAACAACTTCAGGAAGGACAGTTACACAAATAATAGGAAGTTGGCTAAAAGAGAAGTTTATAGGAGCAGTCAAAAACATAAAAAGTAGGGTTGCACTGATAAAGATTTTGGGGGCCAATACCAATATCCAATTTGTAAGGAGGCATATCGGCCAATACGATCCGATTTCCGATACAGCATAGAGAGCTGCCTCTAGCTGGTAAGTCCATTGTGGTGGAAGGGGAAGGAAGGGGTGGGGGGGGGATGGGCAGATCCCCCCCGTGGTGAGGGAGGGGGCAGTGGCAGGCACTGCCCAGACAGGGCCAGGGGGGCAGGGGGGAGGCTCCTGCATCTGCTTACACCCCAGAAGGGCACCAGGGCGGGGTGTGGGCCCCTGGATCTGCACAGGGCAGGGCGGGGAAACAGTGGGCAGGCTGCAGCCAGGGCTGCTTGCCAGGGGCTGGGCTCAGGGTGGGGGCTACAGCCACCCCAAATTTCACCATAGCTCCCTCCCAGCACTGCCACTGCCGGCCACCTGGCACAGCGGTGCTGGGGCTCAACCCCTGCCTCTACCCACATGCCATGGAAGAGCTGGGACTGCGCCAGGAGGCCAACAGTGGTGGCACTGGGAGGGAGCTATGGCAAAATCTGGGGTGGCTGCAGCCCCCTCCATAGCCCTTGCCTTGATGAGAAGAGCCCAGCGCAACCCTGGCTCCAGCCCACCTATCCACCCCACACAGATCTGGGGGTACACCCCCCCATGCCCTCCCGGGGTATAAGCAGTGGTGGGAGTCACCTCCACACCCCTCCTCTCCCCTGACGAGCCATGGCTCTGTCCTGTGGCCCCCTCCTCCCCCCTGCCATGGCTGGGCAGTGCCTGCCTGTGCCCTGGCCCTTGCCATGAGGGGGGGCTGATCTGCCCCACATGCCCCTTCCCTTCCCTCCCCCCTCCCCTTCCACCACAATGGACTTACTAGCACTGCTGGGCTGTGTTCCTGCTGCCTGCATGCTGCACTGCGGCAGCACCATGCACAACATTTATTGGCCAAATTATCGACCGCATCCAGCCAATTTCTGATACAGCCAATTTTCTTTATACTGGTACCGATCTGATATTGGACTGATGTATCGGTGCACCTCTAGTAAAAAGCCTGCAGGCAGCTTGAAAGCTGTTTAAAAATAACATATTAGAGGTTCAGGAAAAGTGTATACCACAGATGAAAACAAGTACCAAGTGGACCAAAAAACTTCTGCCTGGTTCAACGGCAGAGTTAAGGAGGCTGCTGAAGGCAAAAGGGCATTTCTTCAAAAAAAAAAAAAAAAAAAAAGGAAGACATGCCCTTTTAGATACATCAAAAGCAGGAGGCCAGTAAGAGATATAGTGTGACCACTGGATGACTAAGGTGTAAAATGCGCATTCAGAAGTGATCAGGCCAAAGCAGAGAAGCTAAATGCATTTCTTGCATTGGTATTTACCACAGAAGGTAGGGGGAAAATTCCCATGCCAAATCAATCCTTTTTAGTAGGTAGTTCTGAAGAGCTGGATCACATCGATGTGACAAAACAGGGAGTTTTAGAACAAATCAACAAACTAAATACTAATAAGTCAGTAGGGCCAGATGGCATTCGCCAGAGTTCTGAAAGACTGTTGAATTGCTGGCAGTAATACATAACCTACTGTGAAAAACAGTCAGTGCCAGAGGACTGGAGGGTTGCCAACATAACACCCATCTTCAGAAAGGGCTCCAGAGGCAATCCTGAGAACTAGAGACCAGTGACTCTCACATCTATCCCTAGCAAGGCAGTAGAATCTATAGTGAAAAATAAAATCAGCATCTGCATAGACAAATATGATCTGTTGGGAAAGAGTCAACATGGTTTTTGTAAAGAGCAAGCCCGTATCACCAATCCGCTGGAGTTCTTTGAGGGTGTTAACAAGCATGTGGACAAGGGGGAGCCAGCTGACATAATATATTTGGACTTTCAAAAACACATTCCCTTTTGGTGAGCTTAAAAGGCTTTTAAAAAAAAGGCTTCAAAAAACCCAAAAAACTTCTCTCAATTTGTATAACAATTTTTTTAAATACTTCTTGAAGTCATCTGTGATCTAATCCAAATCTGAAGACAAACTCAAGAGATGCAAAACAGGAGCACATCTCTGTTAACTTAATGCTAATGACACAGTCAATCTCTCCCCTCTATCCAGGTTCATGCCTCTTTCTGGCACATGGTCTGGGAAAGATCATCTCAAATTTTGCATATAAACCCTGAACTTTTCTTTCCTCTTCCATCAATGCCACTATTATTGCCACTCAACCTGACAACTTTGAGATTCTCTCTGATTTTTTTCTTTTTCTCATCCAGGACCCTGACAAACATTGTTACTTTTCACTCTAAAAACCAGCGAATAATCTGTCTCTTCATGTGTGTCCACACTAATCAAACTGAGTTTCGTGCCATGATTCTATCACAGCTGAAGTACTGCAACTCCTTTCCCAGCTTCTCAAACCCACACTTCAAATTCCACCAATACAGTTGATGTTATTTCTCTATTCCTGGCATTTCCATATTCCCCTCCAAAAAGCTGTGCCTTGCAGGGTCCTCACCTTGAGGATATTAGATGATTCTGCCTGGCTTGCATCTCTATCCCATGCCATGCTATTTTTATTCTTTTCACTGTGTCTCTCTTTCCCCACCTTCATGCTGTCCACCATGCCTCCTACACACAGACGACCTAGTAAAATCCTCATTTACCATTTTATCAATCCAGTTCCTTTGACTGCAGAAGAATAACAGGAAAAGGAATAATAATAATAATAATAGTAATAACCTTCTATTGCAAAGAACTGAGAAAGACCACAAAAGGTCAGAATGTTTCCAATATTATAGATTCCTAGTTGAAATTTCTGAGTTTATCCTGTGAATCACATTTTTACATGTAACAGTGCTAACATTTTGTGGCACCCTGCAGCACCCTTGGAAAGATCTCAAGGCACCCCAGGGTCCCAACAACATCTGGCTCAAGAATCATGGGTCTAACATATTTAAAGATATCAAAATGAATTAAAACATTGAACTAAAAAACATTATGGAGTTGCAGCAAAGGTGTCAGGTTTGACCTAGAAACCACTATACAAAGCCCAAGCAAAAGTCTCTGTTATGTAACTAATGCCCATCTGCAATGATAAGGAGGAGACAGTCTTAGATAAAGGAGGCTTGAAAACAAAAGCAGAATCAGAGGACTAGGGCAAAGAGCTAATTTAAATATTAAAAATCACACCCCTAGGTGGGGAGAAAGTATGCTAATGAAACATACATGTATGTAAATGAGATACATAGCTAAAACACAGGTATAGAGACATGCTCAGTAAAGAACTCCTTGCGTCACTCCTTTATAACCAATTAGCAAACAAGAATGCTTATGAAGGTCCAATACTTCTGTATAAAAGATGCTTAGAATTAAGAATCTGCGTGCTTGTTACGTGAAATTATTCTGCTTGCACCTTGTATTGCTAGCAATAAATCTTCTTTATAATTTCACCCCTGGTATCTTTATTGGCTTTTGCATACCGGGCACGATCCCAGACTTGAGCTGGGGCTCAACAAAGGGAGCTCATCAGATAAGAACGTAATCAGCTCTAAATTAGAGGATTCATTTTGATCTCCCCAACTTACTTGCAACCTTCTGCCAAAGCAAGACGCTTTTTGTCAAAGTTCAGGTGTAACCAGACAAGGAGACTGTAAAACAACCCAATAAACTAGAAAAAATACTTGGTGTGTGCAGTATGATAATAATGCTCAGAGGTCCTTTACAAACTTCCACTGTGATTTATTCTAGAAGCTTAACAGAGGGGTGAGCCTTGGAGTATTCTTGGAAAGATTAGGTATTCTGGGATTGTTGGTGTATCACTTTTTCTGAACTTCTGAAAAATTCACAGGGGCCCTGGCTGGGACCAACCTGCTGCCTAAACTCAGCAACCAGCACGAAAGACCTGTCCCATCTCCCAAATCTGAAGGGCCATTTTTAAAGCATGCTTTTCTTAACAACATGCAACGCACACTTCAAAATGAGAGGACTTTTGGAGCACTTGCATTTCAGATGCTCCTATTTCTCTGGTTCCTTTTGATAAAAGGAATCACAAGTTTGAGCAACCCAAACTCAAAAAAAAATGGGTCCATCTACTGCCCAGGGCTGCCTGCTGACCTCCTGTGGGCAGGAAGGGGGCACTCCTACAATTCTGTTGTCAAGCCTCTTGCAGTGGGAGTTTCAACTTTTAAAAGAAGTGAAGATGTTGAATCCATGTTGGAAATCCCCACCCGCGGAGGACACTTTCCGGGAGACATGCTGTCCCCCCCTCCTGTGTGTCACGCAGAAGTAAGGCCTAGCCCTGCTGACTGCTCCCAGGCAGCACCCAGGGCGCAGCGAGGGGCGGGGCGGGGCTGACCGGCGACCCCGCCCCCTCGCACCTCTCCCTCAGGGGGCCACCCCACCATCCCGGGGGCCTGGGAACGCCCCCCCCCAACATGGCGGCGCGCAGCCCATTCCCACCTAAGCCATACGCCCCCCACAGCCCAGGCCGCGGCCACCTACCCGCAGACATCCTGCCACTCCGCCGAACCGGGACGCGGCCCCGAGCGCCCCGCACACACTGAGGAGCCGCAGCACCGACTGCGGGGCCGCGCGGCCAATCCGCGAGCGCGGCTCCTACCACCCGGCGGGGGGGGCCGGGCAACGCCACCGGCCAACCGCTACTGGAGGGCGGGGCAGTACCACTGTGGGGGGGGGGTGTCACAGTGCAGCACCCCCGCTGCGGCGTGTGCTGGTCCCGTGGCTCTGTTCCCCAGCGCGGGGCTGAACCAATAGGCGGCGCTGGGAGGGGGCGGCCAGCATTGCCTGGGCAGGGTTGCTGCGCGCCTTGCTGCCTTTCCTGTGGCAACCGCGTGATGACCACGTGCCCCTGCCCTGTCCTGCCCACCCGGCAGCGGCGGGGCTACACGCCTGCCCCGGCATCGCATACAAATCTGGGGGGCGCGTGTCTCCTTATGGCCCCCACCTTGAGTGTGGGGAGCTGCCCCCCACCCTTGGAAGAGCCCCCAGGGGCTTTGTCCCACTCCCAGCCCCCACCCCATGCACCACCCTGGCTGGGCAGCACTCCCAGTCCCTGACCCACTCCCTCCCTCCCTCACTGGGGGGGGGCTCAATTTGCCCCCAAGCCACCTCCCCCAGCTACTCTCCAGGCTGCCTGGCTGTAATCCCAGCCACCTGCATGTGTGTGGGCAGGCGCATGCCCGTGGCACCCCCTGTGCCCAATTCCCGGCAGCCCCTTGCAGGCTGGAGCAAAGCCAGCGTGCAAGGGGAAACTCCAGTCCCTGCAGGATACTGCAGATCCAGAACAAATGGAGTCAAGCGGCCCAGGACAGGACTTGAGGTTTCCATTCGGGGGCTGACCTGCCAGTTAGGGATGAGTGGTCACCCTACAGTGAGCTCCTTGTGTGGCCCTGCTTAGTAGGCATGTTCCCAGCAGGTAGAGACTGTTTGAGAAACTGTGTGCTAGGCAGAAGAATAAATTAATGAAGCCAGTCCCAATACATTGAAGACCAGATCACTATGCAAATTCACCCCAGCACTTTGGAAACAAGAGCATGCTTTTATAGGCCTACCTCTTCCAATCAGCAAACAGAACTCTTCAAAATACTGGTTCTTGCCTTTACAGCTGGCCCCTTGGGGGCAGGCCATTGATACCACCCTGCGAGGAGGCCTCAACCTGTATCTGGCTCTCTGGTCTGCGGATGAATAGAGGATGTGTGTCTCCGATACTTATCAGTTCACTGAAAATAATCTTTTTTATTAGTTACTTATCAACAGCACTCCATAAGGCCTACTTATAGTGCTGGAGTCATAACCTCAAAGGATTCTGTTGGAATTATTAGCAGTGTTTTGATGGGCTAGACAACAGACTTTTTTAAAGTGGGTTATGCCATCTTGTTTACACAGAGAAGCACAGGAAATGTTATGGATATCCTGGTCCCCAAAACAGATGAACAGTCAAAACAGCCTTCCATGATGTCATTTGCCAGTACAGATGACTGTAATGGTAAGATACACGAGGAGACAATAATGATAACTGTTTCTAAACCTGAACATTCTTGATCATAAGGAAGTCAAGTGAGGTAAATCACCAGACTGAACGTTATCCATTTAAAGATTCTCTTCCTGCCCCTCGTGGTAGAGAAAACATAGGACTTGACTGTAATGAATACAAAAGGAATTATACATCAAAGCTGTTGGATGCTGACAGACCCTGTAATTCTCATTGATTCTAGCCCTCAGATTAATGCAGCCTCTGCTGCTGAGACGCATCAAACCAGTACCTTGGCTGGTGTAATTGGCATGGATCCCTTCATAAGTACAATGAAAGTAAACACACAAAAGTTAGAGCAGGCAGTGCTAGTGAGCAGACTCCCATGAGGGAATTGCTCAAAGCCTGGTTTTGAAACATTTAAAAATAATCTAGATAGAGCCCTGGGCAATATACAGATAGAGAAAAAATCCAGAACAGTGTCTAGAGATGTATAACACTAGGAGGGGGGAGGACGCTCAGTCAGGCAAATAAGTGTCTACTACAGCTGTCACTTTAGGGTGTTAGGGACATTTCAATAAATGTATTGGGAGTTTAGGTGACTAAATGACCTTGTGGATCTGGCCCTTATTTGTTCAGATCAAGCACTGGGAGCTTCTACTTTTCACATTAAACATCATGGATATGAGAACACTGCCGATTCCCCAGGTAGCATCAGGTATGGATTCACTGGGTACTAGGCCTGTGCGAACAGGGAACTATTCGATTCGGATCTGGATTCAGCCGATTTGGATGCTGGCAATTCAATTCGGAGCTCCAAATCAGTTTTCTGCTTCGATACAGCTGAGATTCGGAGATTGGGCCATAGAGTATAATGGAGAATCAATGAAATATCTATAACTTTGTTGTTTTTTGTCTGATTTGGATGAAACTTGCAGGAGTGTTAGCCTCTGCTGAGAGCATTAAGCCTGCTAGGCTTCAAGGTGATAGGTTTAGGGGTTTCTGGGAAACTGCACCTCAAAGTCATGAAAGCAAAACTCATGTCACGTGTGTGTGTTACACCACAGTGGGGTGAAAACTGCAGGGGTAGTAGCTCTTGCTGAGGCCACAAAGCCTGCCAAGTTTCAAGGAGATAGGTGCAGGGGTTTCTGGTAAACTGCACCTCAGGCTGCTGACAAGCAAACTCGTGACATGGGTGACACTGTGTGTGTGTTAAGGCCTGCTAGGCCCTGCGGGCTGGCTGGCCCCTCCTCCAGCCACAAAGCCTGCCAGCTGTCTAGGAGATAGGTACAGGGGGAGTCTGGGTTCTGGGGCCCTGCACCCCTAGCTGGTGACAGGCAAAACTCGTGGCATGGGTGCTTGTGGGACTGTGTTTGTTTTGGGGCAGAGAGGGGTGAAAACTGCCCTGTTGCAGCCATGAAGCCTGCCAGCTGTCAAGGAGATAGGTGCAGGGGGAATCTGGCTTCTGGGGCCCTGTACCTCTGGTGGCTAATAGGCAAAACTCGTGACATGGGTGCTTGTGCGACTGTCTCTCTCTTAGGGCGCAGGGGGTGAAAAAAAACTACTGCAGGCCCGGATGCTAGGCCCTGCTGCGGCCACGAAGCCTGCCAGCTGTCAAGGAGATAGGTGCAGGGGGAATCTGGCTTCTGGGGCCCTGTACCTCTGGCTGCTAACAGGCAAAACTCGTGACGTGGGTGCTTGTGTGACTGTGTCTCTCTTAGGGCACAGAGGGGTGAAAAGAACTACTGCATGCCTGCCAGGCCCTGCTGAGGACATGAAGCCTGCCAGCTGTGTCAGTCTTAGGGCATAGGGGGGTGAAAAACAGTACTGCAGGCCTGCTAGGTCACGAAGCCCGCCAGCTGTCAAAGAGATAGGTGTAGGGGGAGTCTGGCTTCTGGGGCCCTGAACCTCTGGCCACTAACAGGCAAATCTCGTGATGTGGGTGCGTGACACTGTGTGTGTGTTAAGGTGCACCCTCCCTGGTGCTGGGGCCTCTACACAACAAGGCAGTGTGCCCCGTGAGGGCTCCTCCTCCCCTACAGCCTCAGTCCAGTCCACCACTTTACATGACAACAGGTAAAATAACTTAGTGACTGACTGAGCACTAGCAGTAGCATCTCAGGTAGCCAAACAGTCAGAGAGCCCTTCTTTCCTCTCAAGTAGGAGCTGCTTCTTCTCTAGCGTGTCTGTTAAGGTATGCGCTCACTGTGCAACTCTATGTGTGTCTGTGTGTGTGTACTTGTGTTCACATGCATCCTCACTGGCACTGGGGCCTCTTCACAACACAGCAGTGTGCCCCAGTGAGGCCTCCTCCTACAGCCTAGGCCTGGTCCACCACTGTAAACAACAGCAGGTCAAAATAACTTAGCTGGCTCAACACCAATAGCACCAGTAGCAGCAGCATCAAAGGTACCCAGACAGAACTGTCCCAGAGCCTTTCTTTTTATCAAGGAATTGACAGCAAGAAGTAAAAATATTGTGTTGTGTTGGATATATGATGTTACTCACGGTGTGTGATGGCTTATCTTGTGTTTTTATGTTTATATGTTTATTATGAAAAAGAAAGGAATACTTAAAAAATATATCTTAGGAAGCTTTCGGGTTGAAAAACCCTTTGTCAGGCTGAGGAAGGACCTGCAGTTGGTGTGTCTCCTGGTCCTGGATGGAAGGAATAGTAAAGAAGCCAGAGGCTGGCCTGGCATGCAGTACAGGCAATAAAGCAGTCAATGAAAATGGAAATGGAGGCGTCAGGGGATGAGGGACAGGCTGGAGTGGGAGGTGGGGGTGGAAAGGGGGATGTGCAGGGGTACCTGGGGAGTCAGATGTCCGGCAGGTCGCACTGTGTCAGGATTTCACTGTCTAATCTATACTGAGTCCATGAGTTTCTGTACCTACTACCTAGGAGGCTGATGAAGTGCAGTTCATAGGCCCAGCTCTGAAAATTGGTTTGTACATTCAAACGAGCACCTAACCTCATCACCAAAACTGAAGTCAACTTCCTACAGCTCAAAACACAAAACCTGCCAATTATCTCCAGCATCCCCACAAACTGCACACCAGAATCTATCAAAGACAGCAGTACCCAGCTACCTGTGGAGGCACATTCCTCACCAAAAAACCCCACTCTGCCTCCAGTCTCTCAGACCTGATCCTGAGAGGGAACAAATCACAGTGCGAACCACTTTTCATAGCCGGGCCTATGAACTTCACTTCATCAGCCTTCTCAGTACAGAAACTCATGGACTCAATATAGATTAGACAGTGGAATTCTGACACTGCAACCTGCTGGCCTCCCTGACATTGTTAACCAACACTTGCATCCAGTGATCGAGGGTTTTGGTGCTATCAGTGCACATACTCCCTTTCACCCTCAGGTCGCATGTGCCCACCATCATGTGGATCGTACTGGACCGCAAAGGATCCAGCCATCTCCTGATGCTCTCCTTCAGCCGCCTCACCAGTGCCTGCACATCTAGTGACAGCAGTTTGCCCCAGCCAGAAACATCGATCCCCTGGAACTTCTCCATTTGGTTCTCAAGTTCCCTCACTACGGGGATCACCTGGCTGAGGAGGTCATTACCAGCGCCAAGGGTCTCGGTGGCCTCAAGGAAGGGCTTGAGGACCAGCAAGATCTGGGAAATGGTACCCCACTCAGCTCTGTTCAGGGGGCTGCAGATCCTGATCTCCCCAAGCAAGGCCATCTCATGGAAAGTCTTCTGTTGCTCCACCAGCCTTTCAAGCATCAGGTATGTGGAGTTCCACTGAGTCTCCGCATCCTGGATGATTTTGTGTTGTGGGATGCTCAGCTCTACCTGTTTCTCCCGCAGCACCTTGCTCCCCTTGATGATGCGGTGGAAGTAGCCCACCACCTTCCTGCATTTCAAAATCACCTGGCTTGTAGCAGTAGTGGTGGCAGCGCCATCACTGGCAGCCCTGTCCCCCTCCAAGGCATCCCTGACTGTGAGGTGCAGCCTGTGTGCCACACAGCAGATGCCAACAAAGATGGCATCATGGACAGCCTTCACCATATTGACCCCATTGTCAGTGACCATGAACCCGCAAGTGAGCTTGGCCTGCCCAATGAGCCACCCCTGCACCATGCAATTCATGTCCCCCATGATCGCCCTTGCCATGTAGGACTCATCCAGCACCTCAGCTTGGAAGAGAGCCCACCGACAACCTCACTGATCGCACCAGTGCCCTGTGAGGGAGAGGTAGGTGTGACTGCCACCCCAGCTGCTCCAGATGTCCGAGGTGAAGTGCAAGGCAACCTTCGGCCCTGCCTTGCACAGCTCCTCTTTGAAGTACTCCCTGCATGTCTAATACAGGGAAGGTACCACCGTCCTGCTAAAGGTGGTGCGTGCGGGCACCTTGTAAGATGGGGCCAGAAGTGCTATGAGCCACCTGAGCCCTGGCCGCTCAACTAGGTAGAAGGGCTGGCTATCCACAGCAAGCATCTCCCCAATGGTGTGGGTGATCTCGCTTGCCTTTGCAACTTGCCCTGCTCTGTCTGCAGCTTTCCCCCACTGGTCCAGGGTGGCCTGCCTCTGCTTTGGGGGGAAAGGGGCTTTGGAGCAAGCAGGGGACTTCCCTTTTGACACGCTCACACTGGTACCAGGCTGAGCAGGAAGAAGGGCAAAGGGGGTGGTGTCTCCTGAGATGCAGCAGTATCACTGTGGTGGAAAAGTGTCTCACATCCTTGCCATGGCGGATGTGCCTTCGGCAGTGCTGGCAGATGGCAAACCTGGGACCATCTGCCAGCTCAAAATGCTACCATGCTACGCTACTCGCCTGCTTCTGGGTTGAGGGTGAGGATCCTGCCTTATCCCTCTCCTCAGCAGGCTGAGGCACAACAGCGGGAAGAGCTGCCTCAGCTGAGCCACTTGCCTCCACAACCTCAACCTCCTCCAAGGTTGAGGAGGAGACCTGGGTGTAGGGGAATTTTGAGAGGTGTGGAGCACAAACTCTGATTCCCCCTCAGTCCCCAGAATTGTTTCAGCCAGGGTGCTCAGCACCCCTGGTTTCAGCTCCAGCTCCTCCTCTGGCAGTGGGAGGCTCATGTTGAGAGATGACATTGGGGTGGAGGAGACAGTGATTTTGCTCCTGGTGCCTACTTCTAGACTGAGGGGAGGTGGTGCAGGTGCAGGGATGTCAGGTGCAGACACTGCTCCCACCTCCTTGCTTCCACTGGCAACAGAAGCATCATGGCTGCTTGGGAAGAGAATGCATCTATGTTGGGGGTGGGGGGTGGGCATGCAGCTGTAGCTCTCCCCCTACAGCCTCTCCCTCCCCTGCCAGAAGACCTGGCACCTGCCTTTCCAGCACGCTTCATATTAATCTTCCCTGTGCTGCAAAAGGGGGGTGTGTGTGAGAGAGAGAGTCCTTTGGCGTTGTGTGTTTTCTTTTTTTGTGCTGCGCTTGTGCACTGGACTCTGGTTTGATTGTTTGGTTCACTAATAAGTATGAATGCCTATGTAAAAAATGTGTGCTGGCTATCTTCTTCTCTGCTGGGATGTGTTTATCTTTTATGAATTCTGAATGTGGAGTGTGACTCTGCTGTGTGTTTTATTCCCTCTGTTTTACGTGCGTGCACTGGACTCTTCTTTGAATATTATTAACTATATATGGTGTCTTCTTCTGTGATGTTCTATTAATGCAAATGTGTGACTGCTACTGTACTTCTTGTTCTTTTTCTGTGTTGTAATGTGTACCTAAAATGATATATCTCCTTCTTCTAAGACCCTGAGTTCTGTGTTAGACTCAATCTGAATCTGACTTGCGTATATATAAATATTAATAATAATATTAATAACTAAGAACTACTATGTATAATCTGACTCTCTTCATCTCCTATGAATATCTGATTTTCCTTCTTCTATGTGTGTATATTATAAGTGTATGTGGGCAATCTGTGTGCCTCCCTACACAGTGATGGATCACGCTGGCAAGGAAAACACTGAGCTTTCTTTTTTCAAAGTTTGCACATAAAACAAGAGAGCAAATATAAATTGAAAGAAATGAACTGGATAGTATTAAGTAAAGAGATTCTAAGATAAGCTAAACTAAACTAAGCTAAGCTAAGCTAAATCCTATCCAGTCCTTTCTAACAACAAAAAGGAGCACACAAGTTGCAACTCCTGACTACGAACCAAGCCAGGCAGCAGCACAGTACCTTTCTGTTGCTGTTCTTCAGACAGAACCAGATCACAAAAGACACAGCAACCCTGCACACAAAGGCTTTTATGCTGTTTGTATGTCCCTACCCACAGACACTGTAATTGGCAAGGCAGTCAGAAAGAAATCATGCCACTGACCACCTAGAAATGTCAGTCTTTCCCTCCCTGCTCCCCCTCTCCCTGCTGCTCCCCACCCCTCTTCTAAGTTTCTGTTTCCCCATACAGGCAGCCTCCGAGTCTCTGAATTACTGAATCTGTTCTGAATCTTTTCCGAATAGATTCAGAAGCTCTGAAGAAAGGCCTTCCGAGACTCCTCTGAAACGTTCGGTACTTGGCGCAATACATTCCACGTGAGTCCAGCCTGACGGCCCCACCGAGAGTGCTTCTCAGGAATGACATTATGTGGCAATGGGGACCCAAGCATCAGGCAGCCCTGGAGAAGCTCAAGCAAACCATCAAAACAGCACCTATGCTCAGGTACTTCAACCCGGCAGAGCAGCTGGAAATCCAAGCCCATGCATCCAAAGACGGGTTAGGAGCATGTCTGCTTCAGCAGAATCAACCAGTTGCATATGTTTCGAGGGCTCTAACACAATCCGAGAGAAATTATGCACAGATTGAAAAAGACCTTCTGGCAATTGTGTTCGCCATGACAAAGCTCCACCAATATGTGTATGGCACCCAGGTATGGGTTTAGTCAGACCACAAACCCCTGCAAGCGATTTTTGCGAAGCCCATAGGACAGGCTCTGGCACGGCTGCAGAGGATGCAGTTGCAGCTACAAAAAAGATGACGTCCAGATACACTATACCAAAGGCAAAGACATGTTAGTGGCTGACACACTTTCTAAAGCCACAATGCTCACTCCTGCTCCTGAACCGCATCTTTTCCACTCAGAAAAGGTGAATCATGGTCTGATGGAAATGGAGCCACTCAGCGACCAGTTACTCCATCAATTACAGGACCACACGCAGTCTGACAAGGACTTCCAAGCCCTTACAGCACAGCATCTTCATGGATGGCCAAGCAGGCAAAAACCTGTCAAACCTGAACTAAAGCTTTACTGGCCTCTCAGAGACCAAATCCGGATTCAGGATGACTTGCTTATAATTGGGCCAAAAATAATCATTCCAGATGATGAGAGGACCAGCATGTTGACATTACTTCACACGACACATCAAGGCAAACAAAGGTCGAAAGCATGAGCCCGACGAATCATGTATTGCCCTAAAATGAATGCCCACGTTGAGCAATGGATTGCGAACTGTGCACCTTGTCAAGAGCTCCAACCCAGGAATCAGAAAGAGCCCATGATCTCACATGAGATCCTAGACCTGCCTTGGCTAAAACTGACAGCAGACATTTATGACCAATGGGGGCAGTCTCATTTGATCCTAGTTGACTATTACTCCAAGTACTCTGAAGTTTTGCACCTGCCAGACAAAACAGCTGGCATGGTAGTAGGCAAAACAAAGTCTGTGTTTGCTCAGCATTTCATACCTAGAGAAATTGTCTGTGATCACGTGTCATTTGCAAGTCACACGATGAAACAGTTTGCGACTGACTTGGGCATAAGACTGACTTGGGAATAACCACCACCCATTCTAGCCCCGGGTACCCACAATCCAATGGCCAGGCTGACCGCACAGTTCAGACCATCAAATCAACGCTTAAGAAGACATTGCAGGATGGCTCTGATCTATATCTGGTTTTACTCAATCTGAGCAACATGCCCATTTCCGGTCCTGAGTAAGGTCCAGCGCAGCTTCTGATGGGGAGACTCTTGTGCAGTCCCCTCCCTGCTACAACGGCGGTGCTGAGACCTAGACGATTGTCGATAGCCTCCCACAACTTGCGGGACCTTCAAAGGCACCAGAAGGAGCGCTACGACCGCACGGCTGGTTTCCTGCTCCCTCTACCACATGGGGAGAAAGTAGGGAGCAAACAAGTACAAGTTGGACACCAGCGTCAGTCACGGCAAAAAGGAATTAACCGCATTCCTATGTAGCAACAGCTCCCAGCAGTAATGTCTACAGGAGGAACAGAAGACACTTAGGATAGGATCACTCATCAGTCCCAGCACGACAAGTTGGTGTACCTCAAGAAATGGCAGCAGAGCAAACTTCAGAACACGAACCAGACCACCATAAGCAAGAGTTTCATCACATTGCAGAGAATCCACCTGTCGCCCAGAGGAACCTGATGCCACCACGCCAACTAAGAGTGGATGTGTGGTGAGATTTTCTGTGAAGAACAAGGACCATAATGGGATAACGGTAAAGGCTAGAGCCCACTGGTGAGCCAAGTGCTAGCAACCTCTGGCTCCATGATCCTGAAACGTTCCCAGTTAAAGTAGCACCTGATGAACATCCAAGTAGTTAAGAGGGAGCTCCCTGAGTAAAGAAGGGGGATGTGGTATATGGGAGGTCCCTTGAAGGGGCCAGCAGTGGGATGACCCAGTCTCTCCCCGTGATGCCCTGCAGGTGCGGTTTGTGCTGGTGGGTAGTTGTAGTTCTCCCTGCAAGCTGTGAGACTGTGAGTTGCTGAATCCTGTTCCTAATAAAGATCAAGCTGTTTGCCACCCCGCTGGTCTCAGCTGAATGGTGACTTGTGGACAGACCCCAAAGACATGGGGGTCTGAGTGCCTCATCCCTGGGACCCATGCCATAGAGCAAGCACTATCGAAGGGCCCATCCCTGGCACTTGGGTTCATGTGAGAAGCCCACAAGTGTCCTGTTGGTGATTCGGTTGTGTCACAACTATGAGCATGCCCGTCCCTGCTCCTCCTTCCCCATGTGGAGTGACAAGGCCCAGGGAGTGTCCCTCTGAGCTGCACGTGTTCACCCCATCCCCTTGCTGGTGGCAGGGGTGAGTGTGGGGCAAGAGGACCATCAGGAAAGTCCACTCCTAGTGACTGCACCGTGCTGGGGAGCTGAGCTGTATCTGAACAGGGGCAAGAGGAAACCCCCACGGGGGATCATGTTGGGAGGCTCCTGTAAGAGTCTAAGGAATGGGAGCTTTTTCTCTCCGACAGAAGCAGGGGTGGAGGCGATGGTAACTCTGGATTTGCAGATGGGGCAGGGCGCATGTGTTTGTGTGTGCACCTGGGTGTCACTGCTCTGTGTGAGCGCACGCAAGTGTCACTGCAGGGGTGGGGCGGGGTGGTGTGCAGCTGAATGGTTCTCACATGGCTCTTTATGTGTGTCTGCTCTGTGTAGCACAGGGCACTGTCTACGTGCTGCACCGGGACCAGGCCCAGCAGCGCCGGGCAGGGGAGGCCGCATTGGAGGTAGGTGCGTGCTGAGCCTTGCTCCAGCCGGCCTGTTCTTCCCTGGATCGTCATCCTGCCCTGAATAGAAAGGGGTTGAGGCCGAGCTGGGCTCTGTGTTCCCAGCCCCAATCACTGCTGGATGTGCCCTGACCCCACCGGGCAGTGATCAGAGGGGGCTACTGTTTAACCAAGACCCCCTGCACCAGGGCGCTCACTGCTGTGACCCTCCAGCCAGGGCGGTCACTGCTTGGGCCACACGGACAAGGACGGACAATGCGCCCAAAGACTTCAGGGGCTCAGGTCGTCTTAGGACGGGAGCACCCCCAGGCCAGGCCAGGCCAAAGGAGCCCACACCCCAGCACTCAGCGCTTTGCCCGGGTGGGAGGGTGACCCCTGGTTGCCATGGCAAAACAGCTGTTGTGCCCAGTGACATCACAATGGCCAGCCTCACTCTCAGGTACCGGCTCCTCCCAGTGCTCGCCTGCCCTTCGCCCGCGCCACTTGCCCTTCCTCGTCCTCGTGCCTTATTTCGTTGGTTAGTTAGTTCCTTAGTGGAGGGACTAAGTTCCCAGGGAGTGGGACAGGACTAAGTTCTGGGACTTAGTGGGGGGACTAAGTTCTCCCTTAGTTCCCAGGGAGTGGGACAGGCAGCTCTGAGGGTGGGGGTCTCTCCCCAGGTGCTCCGTGCCCCTCCCAGCCCCATGCAGCACATGGGACCCCGGGGGACAGTCTCCGACTCCCACCAACTCCAGGTGCCCTCCAAGAATAAGGGAGGGTCGTGGGCTCTGGGGGCACCTGGAGCTGGGAGGTGGGGACTCACGTGGGACAGGCGGTAACAACCAGCCCCTGGGATCCCCGGGCCCACCTCTAGGAGCCCTGCCCGGCCCCGGGGCTCGGGGGCCCGTCAACCCTGCATCATGAGGAGTTGGGACCTTGCTGCCTAAGGGAGCCCATCGCCCCAGACGCTTTTTCTTTCTCCAGGAGGAGAAACCCCGCGGCGGGTACCGCCAGCAGCAGGTGAGTGGGTCCCAGCAGCCGGGGGGCTTGTGATGAGACCAAGTGGGCTGGCTGAGGGCTGCACGGAGGGGTGGAGCAGAGGGACAAGCCTGGGGCTGGGCTGGGGGATGGAGGGCAAAGGCAGGGCCAGAGGGACAGAGGTGGCTCCGTGCGCAGACAGACGGGCAGTGGCGTGAGGCCTCTCTAACCCACACGGTCCTGTTTCCTGCAGCTGGAGCTGAAGGCACTGAGGGCCCGCCTGGCTCAACAGGAGCAGGACGCAGCAGTCCTCCTGTCCCGGTAGGTGTGGGGCTGGGGGGCACCGGGCTGTTCCTGGGGTGCGGCGCAGGGCTCGGGGCTGAAGCCCAGAGCCCGTCCCTGCTTCTGCGTGAGTCTCTCCTTGGGGAAGGGCTGTTTTGTGGGATGGCGCCATCAGTCTCCCTGAGCCCACAAATGTGCTTTGTCCCCACAGTGCTCGGCAAAGGGAAGAACAGCTCCTGGTGAGTTTTGCGGGGGGGGAAGAGGGGGGACGAGGCCAGCACGGCTGTGGGGTTCGGGAGGGAGCAGTCTGAGGCTGAGCTTGGCCAGTTGGGTATATCCCAGAGGACATGAAAGAGGGAAACAGAGTCCTGGCACCTTGCGTGTGGGGACAGGTGGGGCCTGACGGGTGCCTGGGAGGTGCCGCTGTTGGGTGCCCGATATGCTCGGTGCAGCCGTGGGCATGGTCTGACGGGCTGGGGTGATTGTGGTGCAGACTCAAGTGGAGGAGCTGCAACAGGAGAATCGCGCCCGGGTGCTGGCCCTCCAGGCACACAGGGAGCAGGGCCAGGCTCTGGAGGACAGCCCCACAGAGGTGAGTTGCTCTGCACGCCCCTACCCAGGGAGACGGGGAGTGTGTGTGGCCCCGTGTGTGCCCAGGGCAAGGCTGGGTCCCGCCCGGCCAGGCGTGGGTAGACGGCATGTGTGTGCGGTGCTGGGCACCACGTGAGCCTTGTGGGTGTCACACTGTGGGACCGGTGGGGTGACAGGTCTGGGTCTGTGCTGCACGGACCTCCCCTGCTTCGTGGCTGGCTGTCCCCTCTCCCATACTCCGCCAGTTTGCCAGCACTGCGCCAGGGGCTTGCATTTTGTCCTCACTGCCACTGTTTTTTCATTTCCAACAGCCTTCTGTGGAGGGGGTCGCAGAGGAGTGCCTGCCCATTACCGTGGAGGCCAGCACCCAGGCAGAGGGCCCCCGCCACGAGCACGCCGGTACCCAGACCAGGGCCCTCTGCCTGGCCGATGCGGGCTGGCCGGGGGGCCAGGATAGCGGTGAGCACACAAACAGAGGCTCAACGCTGTCAAAAAGGACTAGGGCACAGGGAGAGGTTTGATGCTTTTTATGCTGCTAGTGTGTGGGGGTGCTGGGGGTGTCACATGCAGCGTTCCCGCTGCAGGGCAGGCTGGCGGGGCTGGGGGCAGGGGGGTTTGCAGGTCAGGGAGTTCTTCCATCAAAGGGCCTGTTGGGCTTGAATTCAGTCCATGATCCATCTCTGACCAGTTGCTTCTTGTGCAAGCAGGAGGAAACGCCCCTCCCAGGGGGTTGAGGCCGGGACAAAAGCAAGTGTTCCCCCCACTGTGGAAGCCAGCACCCAGGCAGATGGCCCCCAAAATCAGGACGCCTCCATCCAGACAAGGGCCCTCTGCCTGGTAGACATGGGCTGTGACCCCCTGCCCCTGTGGACCAAAGCCTTGCGGGGTCCAAAGATGACAAGACAGGGGGAAAGGTATGATAATGTTCCTAGTTTTTGGGGGTTTTTTCTAAAGAAATGTTTCATGCTCCAAGCCAAATCAGCCAGCTCTGTGAGTCAGTCCAGACCCATTAGTGGCCCTACAGCCGGCAAACACGATGCTTTCACTAGCGTTAGGTTGTGAGCATGGGATCAGTGAGGGGAGCTGAAGGAGGGCTGGAACCAGGAGCCCGTTCCTGGTCCTGGGAAGGGTCTCGCCGGTTGGGAGAAGGACGGGGTGGGGGCCAGGAGCCCAGGAAGGAAAAGGTGAGTGAAGGGGAAATGACTAGTGTGTCTTCAGTAAGTTCCTTGCCCACAACTCCCTCCACCGCCCTGATTGTCTAGGTGGGGCAGGGCTGGAGCAGGGGTGCTGCAGGCCTGGGCTCTCTGTGCTGGGAGCCGTCCCTGTTGTGTATGTCCAGACGGCAGCCAGGAACCAGAGCTAGGCGCAGGCAGCACAGAGGGAGGATGCGAAGTGGGTCTGGCAGGATGCCCAGGGCTGGTCCCTGGTACAAAAGCAGTGATGGAGAGAGGGGAGACCTGGGCATGGGGTGGTGGCAGTGGCCGGAGCCTGGGGTGAATGGGAGGTGACCAGTGTCTCTGCCTCCCACCTGCAGGGCTGACACTGTGGCAGAGGGGAGGAGGAGAAGGTCGGGGGCAGCAAGGAGGTGAGTTTCCCCCCTGCACCCCAACCAGACCCAGGCCTGAGGGGCTGCCCCTCCACCAGCCCACATGATGATTGGGTGCCCCCCACCTCCAGGCCGCTCAGGATGACCCGTCCCACCTCTCTGCCAGGGCCCGCCACCTGTTTGCCAGGGCCCTAGTGCCCTGCATGGACCGGCTATCTCCTGGGTTGGCCCCTCATTGCCCACCTCTGGGCCTGAGGACCCTGTTGCCAGAGATTCATCCCGGGAATCAAAGCTTCTGGCCCAGGCTGGGACAGAAAGCCCCACTGAGGCGTGTGTGAGAGCCACGTCCTGCTCCCTGCTGGGGAGACGCTCCTTTACCCCGTGGTTGTTCCTGGGGGTGAGCGGAGGGACCCCACACTGAGCGTGCCCTGACTCTGCCCTTCTCCTGCAGGTTCCAGCTCACCTGGCTGCTCCCGTGCTGCTTCACCCTGAGGAGGTGAAGCCCTGCACTCCTCCCCTCCCCATCAACCCCCGTCGTCCCCTCCCTCCGTCCTCCCCTGCCCTATCTGGGATGGGTCCACGGGATGACAGCGTTGGTGCCTCTGCCTGTCTAAGCATGTAAGTGGCTTCTCACTCCATGTAGTTTTCTGCAGCCTCTTCTCTTGTGTCCTTGCCTTGGGCCCGCGCACTCCAACAGACAGGCTTGGTAGTCCTTATGTTGAGATTGCCCCCTCACTCTCATGTAACCTTTTCACAGGCCCCCGCCTGACTCACCTCGGCACTGCCACTCAGGTGGCCCAGCGACATTCAAGCATCCAGTGTCACGGTGAACAGTGGAGCCTCGCCCATTGGCCAAGGCTTGGCTGCAACGGGTGAAAAGTGGGCTTGCAGATGGAGGCACCCCCAGGAGCTTCTACAGGGACACTGCCAACTGCTCTCCTCCCAGCCAGGAGGGATCTGGTGGTTTTCCCCAAGGCCAGCATGCCCAGGGAAGCAGTTCACACCCATCTTGCTTCTGCAGCATCGTTGCCTTACTTGGCTGCCCAGTATGAGCCATTTAACTTCCATTACCTGTTGAGCTGTGAAG
>NW_005843099.1:369697-371884 GCF_000455745.1 Alligator sinensis
GCTGACATACTAACATGGACCTGACCATGGAGGACAGGACCTGCTGGGGAGAGGGAGTGTTGCCCAGTGTCTCAGCTCTTCCCAAGTAGGCTGGAGAGCTTGAAGGAGCACAGCGGGTCTAGGCTGATCCTCTGTCAGTTTTGCTCTCTCCTATTATGCACTTTGCTGCATGGGGGGTTTGAGCAAATCCCAGTCTTAGTGGGGTGCTGCAATGCAAGGCCCCAGACTTTGGGCAGGGCAGTTAGCTCTGCCACCGCCAGTCCCACCCTGCACACGGGCATGCATTCATCCCTCAAGTGGGCTGGGGAGGGACACTGGGGCACTGTTTAAGCTGTGACCAAAGCTTACAGTGGGAAGGCTGTGGCTGGCGTGGGAGAGGAGCTTGTGTTTTTCGCTTTTTCCCTTTTGCTGAGTATCCTGCTCCAGTTCTGCCCTCTCCTCCTGCAAGCACCAACCCCACAAGAGCCGTTCCCAAAGCTTAGAGTGATGGGCAAAGTGTCTGTGTACGTGTAGTCTGCAATACGCTGGCTACTAACAATGGCTACGTGAAGAAAGCTGCACAGAATGAGCCCACCCAAGTGCCTTGCAGAAAGGGCTTCATTGTCCTGATGTGGAAATTGCAAGGGATTTCACTCATGTGGGCTTTTTGTTCTGCTTTATTTTTCTCGCTTATAGGCATAGGTCTCTCCTGCCGAGTCATCCTCACAATGATCGCTACTGTGATGTGATGGAGAGAGGCTTGTCTGCTATCGTTGACATCAAGAGCGATGCTGTCTGCTGTTCTGTACTTCTTCTTGGGTCAGCCATGTTCGCAAAGTGGAGAGCGAGCTTGCCAGGCTTAGAGTGATCCAAAAATCAAGATAAAAGTGATTGATGGTGGAACATGCTGATGAAGCGAGACTATTTCACGATGGTGGCAGAGGCAGATGTAGGCGTCAGCAGAAGATATCCTCAGTGCTCTCAGTTTTCCTTGGCATGGGATTCAAGTTTCCCTCCTGAGAAGAGTTGCTGTTGTGCCGTTTCATCCCCACATTAAGAGAAGACATGCACAAGCCTCTTGATTCAATAGCAAGTCCCACAGCGATGGGTGAGTGGCGATGGGGGCAGACTCTAGCGATTACCCGAAGCCCCTAGTCACGGACCTGCCTCTCATCACGGACCTTTGCATACCAAGACAATGACTGTACGATGCTTATTTTGTACTTGGAACTGAGACAGGAGTGTGATTAGGCAGCTGCAATTATGCCCGAGCAGGCCTAATACAGATGAACTGTCCTCTCCTGTGTGTGGAGGGCACTAGAAAAGGCACATTAAAGAGCCCGTGCCATGTCACCTGCCTGGGAACTGTCCGAATCCAGAACTGAGGTTTGCACCCTAGCGCACAGCACAAACAGCGCCCAACTGGATTGAAGGACAGCACTGGATGTGGCTAACCAATGCAACATTATGCAGACCAGTACCTAGATGACCCAATGTGATTCTGGGATATAATTATGACGTATGGAATCTCACAATACCAGGTTATTCCCTTAAATGTAATATTCCTTGGGAAGGACCATGGAACCCCTCCAAATTATTAAATCCTCGTGATATAATTAATGGACCATATCCATATGGCATTAAATTAACAGAAGCAGGGATAAATGAAACTGAGTATTATCCAACACCATGGGGTTTTGTGAGAACACACCCAGAAAAGGGTGTATTTGGGGTAAAATTAACTATTATACCAGTAGGGTTATTTGAAAATGCTACAGTAGACCCCTATGGTATCATCCAATGTAAGTGGAATAAACTTTTCTGGAAACCTAACACTGTCCAGAACAGTGGCCGGCTTACTACTAGCACTTGGTGTCGGACTATAGTACATACTAGAAAAGGGATATTACCTTATCTCTTAATTATAAGGGATCCACCGCACCAAGAACAAAGCACAATAGCCTGGCATTTAAAATTTCCTGAATATTCCCGCACTGCCATGCGCATTACATATAACATTAACTGCACGCAACCACAAAGAAAGCGTAGGTCAGTCTGGACAGACTGGGCACAGCAAAATCAGGATAAAGAATGGGAAGAAACAGTAAAACCTGAATTCATGTCACTTTTGGGATTTGCCACTACACATGTAACCATTACAAAAAACATTACACAAAGAATGCAAAATTTCATAACATTAACTGAACA
>NW_005843099.1:372947-373495 GCF_000455745.1 Alligator sinensis
ACCCCAGTGAGAGACTTGTCGTGCCCCTCGCTTAGGAACACTGAGGCAAAGAACTCGTTGAGGAGTTCAGCCTTGTCCCCCCTGTCCGTCACCAATTGCTTCTGCCCATTTAGCAGGGGTCCTATTCCTCCCTGGGCCTTCCTTTTACTCCCAATATATCTAAAAAACAATTTCTTGTTGTTCCAAAAATAGAATTGGATTAAAGATGCCAACTGGGAGTGCAGCGAGATCCATTGCAAAGTCCACCTTGGCACAGCCACGACCAGGGCAGTGGAGAACTCCAAGTGCCACCATGGGCGCAGCAGAAGTGCTCCTGTCGTGGACCACTCCGATTTGAACAATCCTCCGGTTCTGCTGAATCCCTGTCATCAGCTCTCTCCGGTGGGGTATGAGAAGAAGATGAGGAGAAGACCAGCCCCAAAGGAGCCCGATAGATCCTTGTTTGAGCCGTTCCATCGTCTCCACCCGTACGGCCACAAAACCATGTCAACAAAAGACGCAACCAAGGAAGAGGTTCAATCTCAAGTGCTGTAAAGCCCTGCTAAGGA
>NW_005843099.1:373705-374093 GCF_000455745.1 Alligator sinensis
CAGTGACGTCAGCTCCAAATAGAAGTGCCCACTTTTGTAACCTTCAGTACAGATCAGTCACTCGGTGGCCCCTGCCACATGGACAGTTTTGCACACCTCCTGCTCCTGGAGACAGGCCCAGGAAAGAGCCTGAGTGGCAGAGCGTGCTGGTGGCAGGGAAGCTGCAGGGGCTGGGCCGTGGGAGAAGGAGCTGGGGTAGAGGTGGCCGAGAGGGCTGGTGTGGCCTGAGCTGAGGATGGAGGGTCAGGGCTGGGGTTGGACTGCTTGTGGGGAGCAGGGGGTTGTCCGTGGGATGCACATCTCTCCCCACAGCCTCCAGGAGCCCCCCTCACCTGCCCCAACCTGGCACTGGGCACCAGGGCCGACTCTACCCCTGCTGCCAGCCCCC
>NW_005843099.1:375752-376145 GCF_000455745.1 Alligator sinensis
GACGTCCTAAATAAGCCTTTCCTGTGTCTTTCTGTGTGCTCAAAATCATGGTGACTGGATCCGAACCTTATTAGATACAGGTCAGTTTAAAACCTTACTGTTGGCTAGAATTTTGTCTAGTGAAGGATCCTATTTTTGTGTCTGATAACATACGTTGTATTCGGGGAGAAACTGCTCAAAGCGCCCTCATTCAACAGCACGTCAGGCTTGTCATAAATTAACTAGGACGCTGGGAAAAAGCCCTGGGTCCTCTTTGATTCTGATAGTGAGGGAGATCTGACTCAAGGGTTAAGGCGCAGGGATGAGGCTAAAACACCACCGGACAAAGACCAAATGGATCGGAAAGGGATAGCTGACGCAACCCGTTCTAAAACACCTCCCCCGTATGAGGAA
>NW_005843100.1:0-12697 GCF_000455745.1 Alligator sinensis
AGCAGCAGCTCCGGCTGGCGATGTTATCCCTTTGGCTCCCTGCAACAACTGCCAGCTCAGCTCTGAGGGTCTGGGTTTATATTGAGGCTGCTCAGCCCCATCCTCCAATCCAGAAGCCCTCCCGTGGTCATCTGATTGCCTTGTTTGGCTGCATTGAGGCTGCCAGTTACTCCACAGCCTGCTGCAGCCTCTTAAAGTGGCAGGCTCCAACGGTGCCCGGCCACAATAAACAAGGTGCACATTATGTTCTGGGGAGTGGTGTATGTGAGAAAATACAGCATTTAAAAAAAATCCTTGCTATCAATTTTCAGGTAATTTAATGTGCCTTTGCTTTCAAGCATTCTGGGCTGGACATTATCTGGTTCCCCCCCAGCTGAAACACATTATGGTCTTTGAGTTTTCCTTCCATCCTGGATGTAGCAATCTCCAGTTCTACACATTCATTCTTATTAACCAGTTTGTCTCTGCTCCCATGTTGAACATCATGTCCTTGGAGTAAAATTTACTTTTTGTCTCTACCTAGATTAGCTTTAATTTCTACCCACTCCTCACTACATAGTAGCTTTGCTTTCCTCCCTTTCCTTTTTTATTTCCACAGCTAGATTAACTTTTACTACTAGTTTTAATTTCCTTCGCATAAATCCAACTCAACTTCATTTTTGGCATTTCTCATTTCATCACGATGCGTTCTGATCTCCAAGTCACATTTTTTTTTCTGTGATCAATCTCTTTTTCCATTATTTGTAGACTCTCTGATTACTTTAAATATTCTTTTGTAGCTGTTTTTCAGCCAGTTAGATCTGGAATCCTTCTCTTTTTTTTCTTGCTAAAGATGCAAATTCCAGATAGCTTTTACATCTTTGATTTTAAAAGATGACAAGTCTCCTCCATATTTAAGTCCTTGAGCTCTTCAGTCCAGCTGATTTCACTAACTGGTTCCCTTAATTTCTTAAAGTTTGACTTTAAAAAAACCCCCCTTAATTACACATCTGTCTTTGTTTATCTTTTAACTTAATTTAAACAGAATCAGTTTATGATCACTTGATTTTCTTTAACTAGTTCTTCTATAATGTTCTTATAATTTTCCAAAATCACATGCCTTTTGTAAGTTCAGTAGCTATTTGCTGAAAAAATCTGTTGGCTAGCACACCCAGGAATATCTGGGTCTGACCATTACTGGTAGTGTTTATTCTCCAATGTATGTCTGGATTAAATTCTTTAATAAAAACACAATTTATTTAAGAATCTCTCTAGCAGATTTGAAAAGGTTTTGACTGATTACTGACTAACATGAGAAGTAGGGAAATTTCACAGAACCCAGTATCTGGCAGAAGAGAAAGAAAGTGAGAAGAAAATCATGAACTTAATTACATGCACTCAGCTTCGATGGAATCTGTATATGACAGACTATACTATCTGTCACAGAAGGACAGGCATTTTAAAAATACAAAATAAGACTATATCTGTGGAATGATAAGGCCTTTTACAAAATTCACCTGTTGAAAAAAACAAAGCACTCTAGCAAGGCTACCATGGCCAAATTACCACTAAAAAATAACTTCTTATTCTAGAGCTTCATTTTGCACTGGGCAGCATTGTGTAAACAAAACTTTTCTTTTAGTTTACTAAATCTTAATACTAGCCTTGACCACAATAAAAAGAAGTGTATTTCTTTCTAAACACTTACAGTAGTTTGCCATATAGCAGAAAGTAACATTATTCAAAAATTTGCTCTGCAGAATATTTCAAGTATTAGGCCTAAATTTTCAGCATATCAAAATACCCCTCTTGCCCCACAACATTCGAAGCTTGGATTTTCAGAGATGACTCATTACTGGCATTTCCAGTTGAAGTTTAATGGTAGTGATAAGTTTTCAGCACCTTGCAAATCCAGGATGTTATGTATTTATGCCAGATACCCCAAAAGTGGGGCATCAAAAAGTAAAGACCCTTTTTGTAAATCTGGATCTGATTTCCATTTAATACAGGGTAGCCAGTTTCTTTCTTTTTTTCTTTCTCTCTTTTTTTTTTTTTTTTGCTATTATTTCAGGTACTGAAAACACACTGCAAGGGAATTAAACTGATCAAGTGCCCCAAAAGGCATCCCAGTAACTGAAATATATAATTCCTTACCTGAGTCCTTCATGGGACACAGGGCACACTGCATGCCCCAGGCCTCACCATATAAGCAGCAGCACTCAGTGTATGTAGTCTGCTTTCCCACCAGAGGTTGACTACAAACAAAATCATCACTCAGATATTGCCAGCAAAGGTCCTGGAAGACTTCAGTTTCTTCAGTTTGTTCTGAAGGAGAAAACAATATTGCATGACTACTACAGTGCTCTTATTGTTTTAAAACAACTGGTAAAATACAGTGCTATCTGAACCAAGGTTAAAAGAACAGTTTAACTCTACCTCACATGAAACTAAAACTGGATGAACTTGGGTTTCCATCCTGACAAACTTTAAAGGATTCTGATTTATAGAAAGGACTAAGCACCCAGCCTCTGAAAAACAGTATCTGAAGTTGGCCCCTCCACTGACTCCCTAAGTGATTAGGAAATTTTAAGACTGTTGGCCACAGTGTGGGATTTTCCAGAGCACTTAGGTTTAACTTAACTTTTTTTCCCACTGAAGTCAACAGAATCCAACTGACTTCTGTGGAAACAGAGCTATAATCACAGTAAATGCTTGAGAAATCCCACTCAAGAAGTGAAACTTAAAAGATATGATGTTTTCCTTATAAATTGTATCAGAAGGGCTATTTAAAGATGAAGTAACTGCTAGTACTGAACCAGGTGAAGTGTTTCACAGAAACATACAGGTGTCAATGAAGTTTTCAATGAGCACTTTTTCAAGGTGCTCTAGTCACGTTGACCAGAGTAAGAGAAAAAAAAAAACCCCACAATGTTTTCTTCATAAACAGAAGAGTGCTTCAATACAATTCTATTTTGCAAACATGTTTGAAAGCTTTGGCTTTAGTTTCAAATGTAGAACAAAAAATATCAGAACCTCCAAAGTGGTCATGAAACAGAACCATTATCCTCCAGCCAGTGCTGGCAAGCACATTTGTTACAATGCAGAACAAACATGATTTCAAGCATACACATTGCATAAATCAGCATAGGACTAAAGCCCAACTCGGGAGTAAAATGTAGTGCTCTGAGGGCATGTCCACATGTGCAGCCCAGGGCTGCTCTGACTGGGCTCCATGTGTAGCGGGGGGGAGGAAGGGGACGGGACGCAGGAACATTGGCTGGGGCATGAGGGTGCTTCAGCTGATTGTATCTCAGCCAGCTAGTCCACAGCATGTGAAGCCCCATCAGAGCAGCCAGCCCAGGGCTGCTCCAATGAGGCTCTATGTGCTATGGAGTGGCTGGCTGGGGCATGAGGGTGCTTTAGTGCAGGCATGAAGGTGCTTTAGTGTTTTACATGCGTGTTTAAGCACAATAATTTACTGTGCTGTCAGATAATACTTCTGTCTGACGGGACTATCCCACAGCACAGTAAATTAGTCTACACCAGTCTAATTGCCACGCACGTGTAGACAGTGACACTTCACTGCACAGTAAATTAGTCTATTGTGCAGTAAAGTGAACATGTAGACACACCCTGAGAGTCTGAAGATCATCAGAGTTTAGGGCTGTCTTTTATTACTTACTGAGCCAGTACTCCTGCTCAATCCAGTAGAGAAAAAATAATGTATAGCAAAGCATACCACTTGTATCTGCTGGTCTGATACATCGCTTTTCTGAAGCATCCAGAACCATTGGGTGTGTACAGAAACAGTTGTAAGATCCTTCAGTGTTAACACACTGGCCATCAATACAGCTATCTGGGTCTTGACATTCATCAGTATCTTTAAAATGGAAGAAAACACAAGAAAAAAACTCAACCCCAAAGAAGTTCATTGAGTAAATCAGTTCTTGCCCACTCCTAAATTTAGATGTGCCCTTCTTGGATGCCATCTTTTCATTAGTATAAATAAAGAGCTCAAAGCTAAACTCTGCCTGTGCCCATGTCCAACAGGAAAGAAAGAAATCAGGTAACATTTTCACCTTAGTGCACCCATGCAGGAGAGAGGCAAAATGTTGTCCTGTTGTTCTCAAACACTGATCAGAATATTGATAAATGCACTTGATGGTGCTTCAGAGGTCTAGAGTGGATGTGTACAGGCCTAAAATACTTCCTGTAGAGGCCTGCTGCAGCCACGTTAAGCTCCACAGGGTGCCTGCATGCAGCTTTTATGCCATACCAGTAAAGACCACTGAAGAGCACAATGCCCAAAGTTATTCACCAACTTTGCAGGGAAAGGAACCATCTTATTTGGGGAATACAATCCTATGCCTCTTTAGCTTGGCTTAGAGAGGAAAAGCAATAATGTATCCCTAAGGAAAGGGCAGGCTATTTTACTAAAAATAAATGACATTAAATCAGCAAGAAAATATCTGTGTGAAGGACAATCTTAGAAATGCAAGGTGAAAGGCTCTCTTATTGTGGTTTGAAATAATTGCTTCCTTTCATTATGTTATTCTGCATAGTCCTCATGGTTTTCTGCTTATGTAGCAAAACCCAGGGTCATAGTTATGAATATTTTTCAGTCAAATAACCAGAGTGATGGAGTACAATGTTCTTTAGACTAAGAGGAGCACATTTATATTATACCAGTGACCTGAATTGTAATTCCACATTGCATATTAACTTCTTGTGAAAAAAGATGTAGTAAAAAATATTGTTAATTTGATTTATTATAAAAACAGGACCCTTGCTAAAGTAGGTAAAGGCACTGAAGCTGTATTGGGCAGAAAAAGAGGAAGCAGACTCCCATGATCTTGTGTAGCCAGCTGGTATCAGCTGTAGCCTCTGTACCCTTGGGATACAGGTGTTACTTATGAGATGCAGATCTTTGGGTGCAACTTGCTGAAAGGGAGGGAAGAAATCAGCTCCCTGTACCAGCACAGCTGGTCAGCCCTGCAGGAGAAAGGGGAATGCTTGCATCCCTTAGATCAGTGCTCTGGGAGACTAGGAAGCATGCTGTTCTCCAGCCCTTATTGTGAGCTGTGGATAAATGCCTCATTTCAGCCTAGTGTTTTCAGTGTAACTTTTCTTGTTTTGTCCATCTGCATAGTGATAGTGAAACTTAAAGAAACTTACCAAAGCACTGGAGTTTAACAGGGTCGTAGTATGTGCCTTGTTTGCAGTAACACTCGTAACCTGGCTGTGTATTCAAACAGAAACCATTTTTACAGATCTCTTGTCCAAACAGTTGGCATTCATCTGCATCTGTAGATAAAACATTAGGGGATACATTAGTTACTACCACTGCTGTAACATGGAGGTTGGGGGTGGGGAGGATAAAATGGCACAACTCCCCCACTCCCTTTATCTCTGTCCTGTCTGTGACTCTTGGGAGGATGGCAGGATCTAATCATCACTGCAATCCACTAGGCTAGTGATTCGCAACCTTTTTTGTACTAGGACCCATTTGTAAACATCGATTACCAGTTCTGACCCAGTGCCCCTCATTCCTGACTGAATGCCCGTGACCCACAGTGTATGGGACATGGGGGCCCCCAAACAGCCCCTTGCAAGCAGGAACCCTGCCAGCCTGCAAGGGAAAAGTCACGGTTTCCCATGTCTTCCTCCTTCAAAGGAGAAACCTAAACAAGAAGCTTTATTAGTCGGTAGAATTTCAACATTTTTTTATGTTCACCCATTTGGAGCAAGCATAGAGTACATCTGTTCCTATTTACAGTGGCTGGACACTAAGATTTCTATTGCTGAAGTGGAAGTTCTCATGACTCGACTCCAACATACTTTCAGTTTTTTAAAAGTTTGTTGATCCATATTTAAAGTTTGTCTGCGACCCTTTCATACATTCTTGCAACCAACTTTTGGGTTATGACCCATGGGTTGAGAAATGCTGCACTAGGCTGAGGTTGGGGGTGGGGGAGAAGTTATTTTCAGTCTCCAACCCTCTGCTTGTTATCTGGAGTAATTTTCTGAATGTATGTGGGAGAGAGTCTGCTTCATAAAAAAGTGTGAAGTCATTTTCCCCCTTGCTATGGAGACTGAACTACAGTTTAATGCTCTGGACTGCTCTGGTTTTGTACTGTATCTCACCCAGGGAAGATTGTATGAATATCAGGTAGATGCTAAAATTAATATTGCATTAACATAGGTCTCTGTTCTACCACCCAAATTCAATGTGAGAAGTCCTTTGCTCCCCAAAGAATAAGAGACTACTCCACTTGAGCAAGGGTGCCAGAACTATACTTACAGTAGAATTACTTTTTAACAATGTATTTAAAAAGTGCTTAGTTTTATATTGCTAAATGACATTAATGGGAGGCACTAGCTGCAGCAATGTTGTAGACATCTCATCCACTGGAATGCGGAGACAGACAATTCCCGAAGTCACATAAATCACACATAAATGCCTACCAAGCGAGTAAACCCTGAATACTGACACTGGGACAACCATGATGCATCGCTATATGTTTTGACACAAGTTTTGATGCAAGTTAAGGGCAAGAGGAGAAAAGTTAACTAGGACAGCACAAAAGGACAATTATTGGTAAAGAGATTAACTCTACAGGTTAGATGAGAGAAAAGTGGAGACAATGCAGAGGCCAGAGGCAGGCATAACTTTATGCACAGGCTAAAATACAATTTCTTTACAGTCCAGGGTATACAATGAAATCTACAGAACTGCTGCACTTTGCAGCTCCTGTATTTTCACTTCATGTTGACCTGTCCTTAGTTTCAAGCAGAAACAACTAATAGTGATGACTATGTCTTCCAAGTATCAATTGTCCTTTCTTCTACTTGGCTAAACTTCCCTCTCTTTCTGTGATCAATTATCATCTCAATATATGTAAATCTGCTGTCACAGCTTTCTCTTCTCCATATTGAGGCCATAAAGGAAATCCTGGCCCTACTGAAATCAATGGCACAACTCCCAATGATTTCAGCAGAGCTGTGATTACATCCCATATTTTGAATGTCTATGATGTCAGCTTTCAGGAATAGTACTTGCTGGATGGGTCAAACAAACACTATTAACATAGATACCCTGGAACCCAATTCTAGAGCTTGCCCATCACTTGCAGGTGCCCAGCATGTACCCCATTTGTATATGGTTAGGGGTGTATGCTTCACATTTCATTGCCTGCTTCGCTCATCACATTTCCACTATGAGCTATTGTTAGATTCCATCTTTGTACCATCCTGTTACTTTTGTGTGGTACCCCATATAGCTGCTCTTGTATTTTCTGTATGTATTTGCTGACATACACAAACATATACCTTTATACATAAAAAGCCTTTATATATATATGAAACCCTTTCTTTCTTCCTCAGTCATGTTCAGTTTAGAATCCAGATATGATTTTCCTCAGTGCTCACCACCTGTTTGTTTTCTACAACTACACAGAAAACTCTTTAAAGCAAGATCGCCCTCACAAAGACCCATTTTTCCACGGCTACAACTAATAATAAATCATCCCCATAGCCTCTATTGACACTGATGTCATTTAGAGACATTAACAGAGAGACATTTTTCCAAAAGTAGGGACTATGCACTATAAGCCATGTAGCCACAATACACATTATAACAAAACAGATAATGAAGTGCATTCTTAACAGAGGGAATCAACCATATGTAAAATGAAGATGGGTGCTTTTCCACAGAAAAATGTGTATGGAGCTAACTCACATATACCCTTCTATAGTTTTATACACTTTGTTTCAACCCTTTAATACTTTTTGGTATTTTTTCCACCCTTTTTTAAAGTTTATCAAGCACTGTTTAATTTTGAGACCAGGCTGCTATTACAAACGGCAAAGAAAAATGAGAAGGTGCAATACATAGTAGATAATCCTCCTCTCAGTTACACTGTGTTAATCCATTGGCTTCAATAGTTCCTCCAGGTTTACACCAGGAGTAATAAAGAATTTGCCAAGAAGTTTCTTTTCCATCTGCTGAACAATTCTAAAGCTGAATTAGTAAAATGCTTACTTTCGCAGAAGAGCTGAAAGGGCTAGAAAAATATTTTTACAGTCACTTTTCCAGCCACTAAGCATCTTTACACATTACATTTAAATATATATATATTTGATTCTTAAGGACCACTGTAAGGACTGATAATAAAAAAGAAATCACACAGTTGAGCAACTGTCCATCTTTTCATGAGGAACAAATTTGCATCTTGGGGCAAAGTGTGAAAGCTGGCAAATGGGCAGAGGAAGGGTAGCTAGACCTATTTGTCTTTGCAATTCATTACAAACAAACAAAAATATGTTCAGGTTACTCCTGTAAGTAGAACCAGGCAGCTGGCAAGCAAAATAAATATATAATGAGTTAGCAGAAGAGAGAAATACCACATTTTATAATAAAACATCTGACCCTTTACAGGCCCATCTTCTCTGTTTCTGGTACTTTGCAGAAATTTATACAGAGAAAAAACTGTTATCATCTAAGTATAAAATATTTTCACACTTGCATACTTAGGGCAGTCATGGATAATATCAGCTGTGAAGGGGCAATAGAAACAAAAGGAAATCTGTATCTCAGATTCATATTCAGTGCATCAAGTGTCCTAAATTTTGTTGCAAAGAACAAACAAAACTTCCAGATATGGCAAAGACATGAACAACATCATATGCCTACTCAATCCAAAAAGATATAGTCTGAATCTGACTTCCCTTAATTCTGTACAACCTAATGTAGGTCAGTGTAGGTCCTTAAAAACAGAATTATGACTTTTTATGGATTTGTCTACATGCTATCTGTCAATCTATCCAGATACAGACACAGCCTTAATTACCATGGTATCTCTAGGCCTTCCAATCTTTAAACTGTCCTTGCCACATCCCTATGAATTAAGGAAGTATTATTATCCTCAACATATAGATGAAGAAGGAAGGCGCAGGGAAAGACTGAGTGATTTCCTCAAGGTCATATAGGATGTTTTTGTTGAGTAGGGAACTGACTAAAGGCCTACTGAGACACAAAGCACTGCCCTCGCCATTGGACAATCCTTCCTCACTAATTTCTATGAAAAAAATATTGGGCTTTTCTTAAAAACAAACCATAAATCATTCATTCCCACTTGCAGCAATTACTAATGCAGGACAGAACCTCTCCTCCCATCTCTCTTTCTTCCTGACTCCCTGACTTTCTCTCTACTCTCTTGGTTCTGCCAGAATATCTGATGGCACACAGGAGCTGTGCATAGAGACATCAAATCTCCAGAGCACATGCACACGCAGGCACTTTTGGTGGCTCTGTTGAGCTCTGCTCAGCAGCTGTGCTGCTAGAGAACGAACTGCACTCTGGGAAGGTACCAGCTGCTGACTGGACTACAGCAGCCAGGGGAAAGCACACGGAGCGCCAATGTGTGTCTTCAGCTAACTATGGGACAGTGACAACAGCCTTAGTGTACCTGGTGGAGGTGGAATAACTCTGCTGGTAGAAAGGAAGGTTCTGCCATGGCAGAGAAGCTTTGGGTGAGAATGAAGTCAAGGTTTTGCTACAGTTCTGTCAGGAGTAGTTTGTACTGCAGACTAGACTGTAGACCCGCGGTTCCCAAAGGGTGTGCCTGGTACACTAGTATGTCGAAAGAGTGGTGGAAGTGGGCTGCAAAATGTGGGTGGGATGGGACTTTGGCTGCACCAGTCTTGCATGGAAGGACTGGGGCCTGGCTGGGCTGGCCCCACATGGCTGGATGGGGCTCTGGCTGCACCAGCCCCACATGAAAGGATCAGAGCCTGGTGCACTGTGAGCACCATTGAGTTCATGGACCAGATCCTGCCCATGGACTGGTGAGTGAAGTGTGCTGCCAACTTTCATTTGGAAAAAAAGCATGCCCCAGCTATGAAAAATTTGGGAAACACTGCTTTAGGCACTTGTTATTTATAAACTAAAGACTGTTTTATGCTTGTTATCTGTATTAATTGTATAAGCTAATATATTTAGAGTTATGTGTTTTCAAGATCTACTCTCAGGGAATAAGATGAAAATAGGGAAAATACTATTAACTTCATAGCGCACAGTAGGAATGAAATGGAACTTCCGAAGAAACTATATTAGTGGCAAATATTAGTGACAGATTTAACATCAACTAAGCATTTTAAGTAGCATTTTACACCAAGATACTGTTTTTTCTCACCTTGTGAAAACTTTGGTAATATGATGATATTACTAGTTAAGTAAATCTATTATTAGAATTTCTAAAATGTGTAAACTTAACAGAAGTCAGTATATCTAATTGGTACTGACCTTTGTAATTCTGTGCAATGACTCCATAAGATGAATCACTGGAGGGGATGAAACCTCTTCCTTCAGGACACAAATCAGTAAATTCAGCTGGTGGAGAGAGAAACAAAAAACTGTATCAGAAAGCAACAGTTTTTTAGGAATCTAGAAACCAATGCAGATGGCAAAATGTATTTCTCTTTTACAGAAATCTGAGACAACCAACTTATTCCTATTAAGCAACCTTATCTATATTTATGCCAGTGAGTCTCAACCAGGGTGTCATACCCAGGTGCCATGTAATGTTAGCACTGTCAGGTGTGCAAACATGATTCACAAGATAAATCCAGGTATTTTGAATAGGAATCCATAGCGTTAAAACACTTTAGCCTGGTATGGTTTCTATAGGTGATGAAAATTGGCTGTTTTTGAGGTTTAATTGCATAACACTATACACTTGCAAGGTTTTTTTTACGATTTAAATGAATTTTGCTATATTGCAAACTAAACCACATCCATATGTAGTTTAGTTTGCAATGTAGCTACTTGTAATGTTGCAGCCTTTGAGAGCTGCAGCTTTACAAATCATTTTTAATCATTGCAATTAGAAAGTCACAGTTTCACTTTAGGGGACTAAACCCCCGCCACGTACAAGCGGCCTGTGAGTTCTTTGCAACGGAAGAATTGCTCTATTATTTTTCTGAAATAAAAAAAAATAAGTGAAGACTAAGAGATGGCATTTTCTGAGGGGTGTGTGAGTCTAAAAAAGTTTGAGAACCACTGTTTTATATAAATGAAGCAGACTGGAACGTAGCATAAAGGTTCTAGAGCTGGCTCTGAATGTGTAAACTGACATACTAAAAGCAGTTTAGCCATGGCAGGAAACAGCTTTGCTGCACCAGCTAATTTATGCTGCTTATGGCAGCGTAAATTAGCCTGTACCAAACTTTGGGTAGCAACCAGCAGACTACTTCAAAAACTTAAGCTACTCATCTAAATCTGGCTCAGGTATCTCTATATTATGCCATGGTTTGTAATATAGATGCCAACACTACAGCCCAATACTGCAAAATTCTCACTGATTTCAAGGAGAATTCAATACCAACTACAGCATACAGCCTATTAAGGGAATGAATTCCACTGGTGGATACTACATGAAATCAAATGCAAATAAACCCAGTTTACTATTTTCAAGAGTAGAGACACTTCCAAACATACTCTTGTAGGCACAGTTTCACAGATTAAAAGATGTGGCTAATGTAAGACTTGAATAAAAAAAAGTTTGGGTTAAAAAGTACTTTTTTGTGGACTGAAGAGTTTACATATGTTTTATCTTGTGTGATTTTTTCCAGCTGGATTCTGACTATTAGCTATCACTGTTTACACAATGTGCATCAAGTACTGGTTTCAACGTCTGTAACAAACACCATGTGGTTATGCTTTTCTAATTAATTTTTAAATGTGTGCAGTGTGCAGACAGCAAGATTGACTGCATTATGTAGCATATAGCACAATGTCATGTTATATATCAAGACTAATGTTTCACATTGCTGTATAAAGTAAGCTACTATATGACTGATGACAGAAGCAGCCTCACCTTCATTGGTTACTTTGTGGGAAAAATATAGCTGTAACATTACAACAGCCTTTGACAAAAGCTGGGCTAGAAAATCCTGATTATTTAAAATCTTTTGGAGATAATAATTGTCATGGGCATGATGTCAAAAAGCTAATGAAGTTACAACAGAGATTGGTTTTTCACATTGACTTTGCAGCAGTGAAAGTTCTGTATAACAAATTAGCAAGCACTGCAGAATATGGTCTTTTAGGAGTAAACTCATGTAACCTAAGGGCACCCATACCTATCGTTAGGGCCTGGTCTAAATCACGATTCCACATTTTTTGTGAAAAGCAAGAAATTAAGGGATTTAAAAAAAAATGTAATTTGCAACAAAATAACATGATATGCTGCAAGTGGCGGCGGCGGTGGTGGCATAGCAGAGAAGAATAGCCCCTACCTTCCCTCCACCGCCAGGGTCCCCCAAGCCCCACTAGCCTTCCCATGAGGTAAAGACAATGATAGCTGCCTCCCCAGCTCCATCTTTGCCCTGCCCTGCCTGGGACCATGCTTTGTTTGGTGCTGGCGGGGAGCCACTGCCCGGCTGGCCTCTCCACACCCCACAGACGAGGGTGGCAGGAGAAGGCTGGAACCCCTGAGGTGGTGGCAGCTTGAGGAGGTGGGCAGCAGGTAGGGGGCAGCTTGCGGCTTGCTCAATCTGCCCCCTTCCCCCAGGGGGCAGCCAGGGGGGTAGGAGGGGCTCCACACCCTCTCTGCCCCACACTGGGTGTGGAGATAAGGGGGAAGCCCCTGCTGCAGGAGATGGAAGAGGATTCCTCCCTCCCTCCCCTCAGCCCCTGCCCCTGAGCAGCTTTGTGCTG
>NW_005843100.1:12728-48137 GCF_000455745.1 Alligator sinensis
ACCAGGATGCAGCTGGGGTGGGGGGGAGGAAGAGGCTCTCAGCCAGTCGGGAGGTGTGGTAGGGGGGGCATTTGGGTGCGAAAATGGTGGCCCCTACCACGATTGGGCCACAATATTACTGAGCTGAATCCATGATTTAAACCAGGCTTTGCCTATCATTAAGCATGGATGCTTCAAAAGTCACAAGTAGATAGAAAATCTTTGCTTACCAGTTCCAAAGACAGGGCAGGGGAAGATTTCACAGTTATCACCCCAACCAGCACCCAAAGTACAGCAGCATTCTTGTTTGGTAACGTTAGCTGTCAGCACATTATCGCAGAAATTAGCATCATTTAGATTGTAGTAGCATTCCTTCTTTTCATTTTCAGATTGATCAGCATCTACCGGTAATTCTAAAGATGAAAATATATCATAAAAGTATACGTCAGATCAATCAGTCTTATAACAGATGCAAGAGAAAAGCAATGGCATGATGGTGTCATGGCACCATTTTCCATCTTGAGGGCTGGAGTCCTTAAAGAAAAAAATATGTAAACCATTTTTTTTTTTTAATTCTGAGAAAAAGCAGCAGAAATTCTCAAAATCTTTCTCTGGATTTTTTCTTTTTTAGAAGTTTCCATTTTCAGATCTGGCTGGAGTAAGATTTTCCACAGATAAACAACTGCCTTGTTTAAGCCATGCACATGCCCCAATCTTTTCAAGAACAAAAAGCAAAATTTACCAAGCCACAGTTAAAGGGCACTCATTCTTGTTGGAGAAAAAAAAATACAATATCCTCAGAGGTCCTAGAACAAGTCAGTCTAGAAATCTGACTAGCCATGAATGTAAAAGAAACATGCTGTTGAAGCCTACCTATCTCCAAAACACTGCCCATCTAACAGCAAGTTTTCACAAAATATTCTCCTCCTGTTTGATTGGGCTTTGAGAAACTTCAAGTGGATTTTGTAATGATTTAATAATACTGTATTTTCTCACACACCACATGCACCTGAATAAGATGCATACATTCTTTCTGGAAAGCAGGATGTAGAAAAAAAGGCTTTTTCAGAGTCCTGGCCTAGAGCTGGCTTTTTTTGTGGAGAGGTTGTTCTGTAAAATGGTTGCCAGCTTCTTTTCGTCAGCAAGCTGAGAGCAGCTGTGAAAGAGTGAATGAATACTGGACTCCATCCCTCCTGCCTGCTGGCCGAAAGAAAGTGGTTACCCTTTCGCAGCACAACATCTTCATGCGTCTATTCCAGGGAAGAAAATCAGTTTCCCTGTTTAAGACGTGCACCCCAATTTTGGAGGGTTGATTTTTGGGGAGAGGGTGTATGTTTTGCAGTATTGTTAGCAAATACGGTACCTGATCATACCCTGTACATTTTGTATATGCACTCCCCATGATATTGATGTTAAAAACATCACAGATGCTCAAATTTGTTGGTTAAAAGTAAGTGTTCCACTAGGGATTTAAGAATGCAACCTTTTAAGGTAACAAATACATTTGTTCCTATTCTATATACTTTCCTATACAGTGGAAAATTCTTTATAGTCACTACTTACAATATGACTACAATTATCTAAAATAATGTAAAAAGGAATTACTCAAAATTACTTTTTGTTGGCAGATTTGCAGGTACTTTGCAATTCAGATTATAATGTAATGTTCCTAGTCTAAGGCATTTTTTAAAGTGTCACAAGTTTCCAGGAGGACATGAAATCCATATTTTATGCTTGAGTTATAATGCATTTCAAATCGTTATGTGATGCGAGGATTCAGATCAAAGCTGTTATAGCATTTACTTAAGTCTTGTTTGCCTGTTGGCCCTTTTGAATTTGGCTGGAAAGAAAAGGCTTTGGGATGGCCTAACAGTAGTTCTTTCTACCATTTCTGGGGAGACCCAGGTTCACTTCACTAACCTGGTACAAGTCTTGTACTCTGGCCCCCAAGGAGCTCAAAAGCATCCTCTTCATGCCAACGATGGCATGAAATATCCCCAATTCTATCTAGTCCTCTCTGCCCTTCAGGACTGTAGCTGCAATATAGGATTTCAAAGGTGGTAAGTGTAAAACAGGGCCTAAGAAAGTAAAGTATATCTCAGGCCCTTACTTTCTTGTTTCTTCTATAGCAGCAATTCTCAAAGATGATGCTGTGAGATCATGTTATAGTTGCCACCGGAAACCATACAATGTTAACTTCGTTAGGTGTGCAAACATCTACACCTGATTCACAAGATAAATCCTGAAATTTCAAATAGGAATCCATAATGTCAAAAATATTTCTGACTTGTTGTGGTCTTTCTAAGTTCTTTGCAACAGAATAATTTCTCTGTTATTTTTCCATAGTCTAAAAATGAGTGGAAGCTAAGAGCTAGCAGTTTCTGAGAGGTACCTTATGTCTAATGAGGAGTGCCTGGTGTCTAAAACAGCTGAGAACTAGGGGTATGCGAAGTGGGCCACATTCGATTCAGAATTGCCCTGAATCAGGGACAGTGATTCAATGTGTTGATTCAGATCACTGTCCCCAATTCGATTTGGCTGAATCCGAATCTGAAGATTTGGAGAATCAGCGATTTGGCCATAGACACAGCTTAAAATGTTTTTTCCACGTACCTTGAGGTACCAGGTGCAGCTCATGAACGCTGCGATACTGGGGCAGATGAAGTTAGGAAGTGGTCCACTTCCAGGTCTACCACCGAGCGCGCTGGGGCCCCACCCTCATGCCCCTCTGGCTCAGTGATCGGCCATGGGGGGACCCTGGGTGCCCTCCCAGACCCAGGAGGCACCAGTTGCCGGGCTGGGGGGGGAGGCAGGAGTGGGGTGCCAAGTGCACTCCCTGTCAGACCCAGAACTGGACCGGAAGTGCTTCTGGTCCACTTCCAGGTCTGCTGCCAAGTGCTCTGGGGAGCCCCCTGTACTCCTGTGGGACACACCATGCGCCCCAGCATCTCAGCATTCACAAGCCGCCTGGTACCTTGAGGTATGTAGAAAAAACATTTAAAGCTGTCCAAATCGTTGAATTCTTCCAAATCTCTCTGAATCAATTCAGAGGGTTCCGATTCAATTCAGAGAGATTAAAGGGTCTCCTAATTCAATTCGGATTTGGAGATTTGGCCACCGAATTGAGCCGAATCTCCGCCAAATCGAATCAGGGACCGAAGCTTTGCACAGCCCCACTGAGAACCACTGCTTTAGATCTTCAATACAAATTATGAGATGACAAAATGCATCAGGCGAAAAGGTAAAGGGCATAATAACTTCTTTGTCAAATGTGATGTTAAAATACTAAAACATTTGACAGTTTTATTAAATAAATTCCTTTAAATTCCTTTTAATTTAGCATACATGAGCAATTCCATTTGTGCTGCCTATTGTTATGTTTTAATTCAAAGGAGTAAAACAGCCCATTCTGGCTTGAGTTCCAAATAAGCAATTGCGTTTGTTTCTAAACTTCCTCAGAAAAGAAAATACTTCTGTTTGTGGAATTCAAGGAGCCAGCAGACACCTATGTTCATACTTAGTGCAATGTTACCACCTACCATGTAAATTCTCCTTTGCTGTTTTGCCAATATAAGTAAGGGTACCTTAAGGGAAACACCCAGATGAGTGCTATTTCATCTTTGTTAGTTTAGTCTGTGGTCTCCCCTCATCAGATAATTACAATTTTCCATAATGTGCTGAATTTCATAAAGTATGGTGGTTTTGTGGTATCAACTGCTGTCCAGTAAGAACCAAATTAAGACTATCATGTGTCATAGAAACTCAGCTGAACTAAATCTGTTATTTCAAGGTGAGAGAGCAGTACTTTAGCCACCAAATTATACATTTTCTTTGGACATTTGCCACATGTCTAGCTGATTCAAAGCCAAAGGCTTAAATAGCAGAAAAACCATGGCAATTTTCACACCATTTTCCAAGGAAAGAGCACCAGAGGCTGCCCCAGGGGGAAGCAGAAACAACCTCATTGTGCAATTACTTATTCCTATTTTATATTTGATGTGTTGGTTTCTCCTCCCATTATCTGTCCAGCAGTTTAAAGTCTGTTGTTTACACAGCTGTGACTGAGGGATAGTCAAACAGGCGTCATGAATGTTTGGAAAGCGAATGAGACACAAATCCTTAAAAAAGAAATTTACAAAGACTAGTCTGTGTCTACAAGTTTGTAACTTCTCTTTCATATTATTGACCTTTTAGTAAGCAGATTATATTTTGTGATATTTTGCTGTAACTTTTCCTTGGGAGAAATGTTACTAATTAGATATTTACTTTTTTCATGATGTTGGTCTCCTCTGTTTCATTGTTACTAAATTAAATATTTAGGTCTACTAAGGACTTTTAGGATAACATGGCAATTGATCTAATTGCTAATGTGTTTGGTACAATACTGTTACAGAATTGCTGTGCTATAGAATGCTTGCCAAATGCCGGATGTAGGAAATTAGATACAGAATATGCTTGTGAAAATCTCCCAATTTGATGCACACTTAGCAAGGTAATGGTGCCTCTCTTTTATGCACATCTAGAATTTGTGTGCAAATCAAGAATTTGCACATGTGCGTCCAGAAATGCACAAACAAAATAGAAATGTCTGAGTAAGGACATACATTTTCTCAAAAATATCTGGTAGTAATTACAATATTTAAGGTATTCTATAAAAATTATAAAATTTAAAATTTGGTTTTGGATGCAAACTCATTCTAGTGCCCAGAAACTAATAGTATACACCCCATGAATCTCTTCTTGCCTCTCTTAAGAAGTCTAGCTTTCCAACATTGTTAACAATATATATTTTCTAGCCTTGAAAATCCACAAGGTTTTGGATCATACATTTATTATTTCTTCTTTGGCAAAGTAACAGTTATATTGGACTAATCCAATTACTTACTCTGGATGTCAAAACAGCAATTCTTATTTTTTACCCAAGGAAAACAATAATTTAGTTTATGTAAAATGCTAGATAAAAACAGACTTTAAAAAAATAATATTATATATTAGTTTCTTTGGAATCTGTACCAATAGGTGTACATATTGGGACTTCAGGTTCACAGGAGAGCACATTTTCTTTTCTGACCATCAGTAATTATAACAAGTTGATGAATATTAATTATGCAAACAAAATGTTGAATATAGAATAAAGGTATAAGAACCTCTATATAACTTGTAAAAGGATACACAAGTAAATTAATAATAAAAAATATTCAGGCAGATTTTCTCCAGGAGAAGATGATACAAATATCTATCCAATATTAATCTGAAATAAAGTTTCTGTAATTTTTTCAATCAATTTTTATATACATTAGGAACAAAAGGAAGAAAAGCAAAAAAAGATACTTGAAACATGCATGTTCAATTGATGGTTTCTTTTTTTGTGTTTTTTTTGTGTTTTTTTTACAACTAAGTTGAAATGAATACTGAAACATGATAGGATGGCCTGAAACTGAGGAACTGAATTTTCATACACTAATAGGATCATTTCACAGCAAATAATAGGTGAATTTCTGCCAAGGAAAACCTAAATAAAAGGAAGTTCCAGATCCCCAGTGGTGAGTAAAAGGAAGTGTGAACATACAGTGTTCCACAGAGGCAGCAGCCTTTAACCACATGTAAAACATCCCTGAATTAAAGTTATGCCTGAACTGTCCTCCCTTAGGAATGGCATCCTACTTCTGTTTAGCAGAGGAAGCAGGAAGACATTCTTTGTGCACAAGATAGCATAAGAACATTAACATTAAAAATGGATGAATGCTGAATACATCTATGATGCCTGTGGATTCGTAATGCAGAAATGTAGTACAGATAAGATATTTTTCTTTTCAGTGTAGGTCAGATGAGGCACAAGCTAATTTTGGAAGTGAGGCCTGTGGACTGAACAAAGACTCCAGGCAGCACCCTGACCTGCCAAAACTGCAAGAAACGTGGGCATTGCATCAGCTTTTACAAGGGCGTACCATGAACTCAGTGCCTCCCTCCCTTGTGGGTGGTGCTAGATGGAGAGCTGGAATAGTGGTCCTGCACCTTTTTGGTTCTTATAGGCAGTGTAACCTTGCTGCTACTGTTAACCTTGCAGATGTCTTACCATCCAATGAATATCCAATTTCTGTGCAAGTCAAAGGGAAAATATGCAAGTTTCAGCCACTAGTTCTGGCATGAAATGAAAACAAAAGGTGCAAGTAAAATATAGGCTTTAAAAAAGTACACTTTGGCTACTCTACAAGCAGTCTTCCAAAACTCACATATGTGATAGGTAATGTTACCACTTCACAGTTTGAGTGTTCAGTTCCCAAGATCTTCATATTCTGACGCAGAATCTCACTGGAGCAAGGCAATGGTTAGCCACCAAGAAATCCAGGAAAAAAAATATGCTACGTCTTTCATTCAGCATACAAAATAATATCCTATTTAAAGAGGAATTGGCTATGGAAAGAGCTTTCTTCCCTTGGCTGTGCACGAAAGTGGAAATTAAAGAATGGCAAGGTTTGGCAAGATTTTATGTCCTTCACAAGCAACTTATACAGATCTGTTTCTAGTGCTGCCCAGTAACAGATATGTTCCTGTATTCCACTTGTCAAATAACACTGCATATGTTTAAAGCCTGGCTAAAGAGCAAACTTCAGTGAGCTGAAAGAATCATACAAAAAGTGGAAACTTGGCTATCTCCCTATAAGAGTATCACATGGGCATGTAGGTTGAAAATCAGGAAGAACAAGGCACGATTTGAGATGTAACTAGCAATGGATGTAAAAGGCAATAAAAAAGATTTTTCAAGTATGTCAGAAGTAGAAGAAAGAACAGAAAATTCTAGGTCCCTTACTGCAGTGGTTCTCAACAGGGGGCATGTGAGCAGGTTTCAGGGGGTCCACCTGGCCTGGCCCGGCCCAGTGTGGGGAGGAGCTGCATTGGCCCCCCAGGATTCAGGCAAGCCTGCCTGGTGCCACAGCCTCCATTGTGTGGGCAGCGCTACAGGTGGGGCCTTGGGGTTCCCCACTGCCAAGACTTGCTCGCTGTACCCAGGGCCGTGTGGGCAGGGCTGCAGAACCAGGCTGGTCCTCATCGAGAAAAAGGTTGAGAACCCCTGCCTTAGTGAATGGGGAAGACAATCTAGTAACAGCTGATGCAGAGAAGGCTGGAGTACTGAATGCCACTTTTTATTTCATTCTTCATGAAGAAGGTCAGTTATCAGATGATGACTGCAGCTGGCAGTACAGACAGGGAAGGAGATAATCAGCCTGGAGTAGGAGAACAGATTAGAAATTACTTAAAGAAGCTGGACATTTTCAAGTCAGCAGGGCCAGATGAGATGCAACCTAGAATACTCAAGCAATTGGCGGAGGTATTTGCAGAGCTACTGACTATTCTCTTGAGAAGTCATGGAGTTTAGGTGAGGCCCAGAACAACAGGAAAAGGGTAAACGTAGTGCCCATCTTCAAGAAAGTGAAAAAGCATGATCCTGGAAATTACAGACCAGTCCGTCTGATCTAGCTACTTGGAAAGACTATGGAGCATGACATCAAGGAATTGATTTCTAAGCATCTAGAGGAAAGCAAGGTGATTAGGAACAAACAGTGTGGATTCATCAAGAACAGGTCATACTTCACCAACCTGACTTCCTTTTGAAACAAGATAATTAGCTTTGTGAATGAGGGAGAGCCGTGGACATGATATATATTGACTTTAACAAAGTTTTCAATTTGTCTCCTCCTACATTCTCATTAGTAAGCTATGGAAATAGAGTCTAGACAAAAGAATTGTAAGGTGGATACATAACTGATTGGACCACCATGCTCAAAGAGTAGTCATAAATGGCTCAATGTCCAGTTGGGAGGAAATATCAAGTGAAGTTCTTCAGCTGTCAGTCCTGGGTCCCATACTGCCTAACAGCTTCATTAATGATTTGGAGGATGGGACTGAGTGCACAGATGGCAAATTTGAAGATGACAACAAGCTGGGTAGAGCTATAGACACTTTGGAGGATAGGATTAGGATTCAGAATGACGTTGGTAAACTGGAAACATGCGCTGAAGTTAACGAAATAAAATTTAATATAGACAAGTGCAAGGCATTTTAGAATGGAACAATCACATGCACAAACGCAGACTAGGGAATGACTGGCTAGGGTGCTTTACTGCAGAAAAGGTCCTAAGGGTTACAGTGAAATGTTAGCTGAATATAAGTCAACAGTGTGCTCTTGTTGTAAAAAAGCAACAGTTGTATTAACAGGAGCATCACTTGTAAGTCACAGGAAATTATTTCTTCTCTCTTCAGCACAAGTGAGACCTCACCCACCCATAACCAAACAGAAATTCAGTGCACACAGACTAGTTTAAAAATGGCAGAACCCAGTCTAAGATAGACATGGATTGATGTGGTAGCAAACTTAAGCGATTTAGACTGGTCTATCAAATTTCTATGCCACATCCTCTACAAACTCAAGTTAGTTTGCAGTCTGTCCGCATCCCAGGCTGCTTTGCAGCCCCTCCCCACTTGCTAACCCTCCCTTATAGGGAGGTGTGCTGAAACTTGACTTGTGTTCAGCTGCTTACTTACCTCTGAGCTATCACAGAGCTGAGGCAGCCCTGTCGGGGGTGGGGGTAGGAAGGAGGGTCTGTAGCTCAGTATTTTTCTATCTTTATACAGTGCCCCTAAGCGGGGGTGGGGATGCAGGGAGGGACTGCTCTGCAGAAGGAAGAATCGGGCCCCTTGGAGCTCTGGTGAACATGCTTTCAGAAGGAGGGTAGGGAATGAGGAATCTGCATGCTGCTGCTGTGGTCTCCAGCCAGCTGCCCTTCCTGTGAAACAACACCTCACAGCTCCTAGCATGTCTACAGGCACCTTTAGATCACTTCTGCCTTTGTATTTTTGAACATCTGTATGGAGCCCTGTGTCTGGTTCTGGATGCCACATTTAAAGAAAGATATGAACAAATTCAAGAGTCCAGCAGAGAACAACAAAAATTCTTAGAGGTCTAGAAGAGAAGTCAGCAACCTGCTACAAATGGCAGGCTGCATTAATGCAGTTCCGCCAAAGGCAGGCTGCTGCTTCCAAGTCAGCTGTCACTGCCAATTGCCGTGGCTGCTGGACCACATGTTGACTCCTGCCTGGAAAACAACCTACTGGGAAAGTGGGAAGAACTGAGATTACTTAGCCTGGAGAAGAAAAGACTGAAGAAGAAAATGATAGCAGTCTTCAAATACCTGAAAGAGAGAGACAGGGTTATAGCTAGGATGATAATGGGCTGTTCTCTGTGGCTACAGGGAACAGGAAAAAAAGTAACAGCCTTAATTGCAGAAAGGTAAATTTAGGTTGGATATTAGAAAGAACATTCTAACTATGAGGGTGGTTAAGCATTGGAACAGATTGCCTACTGAGGCTGTAGAACCATTCTTGGGGGCTAGACAAACACTAGACTGAAATGGTATAGACAGGGATGATCCTGCCTCAGGAAGGGGGCTGGACAAGATGACCTCTTGATTAAGGTTCCTTCTAGCCCTATAATTCTAATTCCCTGATCTCCCACTTAGTCCTGACTTGCATGTCTTCTGATTTCCTATATGAGATCTTCCTCCATGATGATTCGTAGCAGATACTTAAGAATGCATTTCATTATGGGAAAAAAATAGACCCACATGGGGGAAAAACAGTTCTCTTTCAAACTGACCACAGATAAAGCCTTGCTACTCAACATGTCAAATAAAGGCAGATTCACAGCAGATTATGCAGATACAGAGACTATGATTGTGCATGCTGTCTAGACTCTCTGGGCTTTTCTTACCCTGATCCAGAAACTCTGTTTGGTTCCTTCAGCTGGGATCAGATACATGGCTCTGCTCCTCAGGTTTGTCTTTTGTGACCAGAAAAAAGTAGCTGGATTTACCAAATATCATTCATTTGTAGCATTGCTAGAAGGAGATGTCACTCCTAGTGCTTTCTTTATGCTTTATCCTTGAAGTTATCATCAGTGATTGTCATTTTCGTTATCATTATTCACTATCATTATTAATATATTGAGATTAGGCCCTTGTATGATGAAAATGCTTTGTAGTTTTTTACAAGTACGAGTAGATGGCAATACTGTTATGCATTATTCTTCTACCGTTATGCATTATTCTTCTTCAGACTAGCTTTAGCAGTTCTTCAGCTTTTCATTCCTTTAATTACTTGATCAAGTGAGATCCTCTCCATCTAATCCTTTACTACTTGGTTCATAGACTTGTCTAGTTTTGTGAACGATGTCACTGATGTTTCATTGATAGCAGTTGTGTGCTACTGTGCTGTCCATTCAGTGAGCCAATACAGGCTATGTTCAGTGAGCCAAATCCTGGTTTCACTGGAGTTGCAAGGATTTTTATTTGGGAAATGGGTAGAAGAGAATATCCATAGGCTTCTAAGCCATAGAGACTGGATATTACCTTCTAAAGCCAGCTCAGCCTGCAATGTAAAATCAAATTTAAACAACAAATATTTACATAAATAGGAAAAAAAAATGGTCATGTAAATCAAATCCCAACATCTTGTGTGTTCTGCTATTGCGTATCCTGGTCTTGTTTCTTTCTCCAAACTGGAGCTGTGTAGCTCAGCAACTTTCAGTAAGAGATCATTTAATTAGGGTCTTACCAGTAGCATGCACAATTAACGTAACCTGCAGTATCTCAAACAAAGCAACCGGTATGTTACCTGGTGAGGTACGGAAGCGACACTGTCCAGTCATTGGGTCATACTCCTGATTGTCATCAGAACACAAACACAAGAAGGAACCTTCTACGTTGTCACAAAGGGCTTCACCACATACGCCACTCAGCATTTCACATTCATTCACATCTGGAAAAGAAAACACACGTGGATTCAGACATGTTCTTCATCAGGGACAGGTTTTTTTTTACCTGCTGTATCTGTGCCAATGTTGCCTGCAGGAAAACAGAAATGATCCCTGAGGAAGGATTAAAAGCTGACTGCTACTTAAGGAAATTAGTTAAATTAATTATAAGATAAAGTTAATTGAAAAGTCATACTAAAATAATAAAATGCTGGTGTTGATTTAATTGTAGACCAGAGCACAGCTGTAACATAGGTGGCATGACTGGTACATTTATGCAGCAAGCAAGGTTAGTATGGGGTGCAATCTGAGGTGCTGGCCAGTCTATTATGGTATGGCTGGCACTGGAAGCAGTTTAGCAGTTTTATTGTATTGCTGTGAATAGGTTACTCTGCTCTGCTGAGAGATGTGTGTGTGTGTGGGCGTGTGCATGCATGCATACTGGTGGTGGTGGACTTCTAAAATCTCACATAAAGCAAAAACCTCACAGTACAGCTCTGCACCAGTCCTTTATTTATTTATTTATCCTCTCTCCCCACCAACATATCAGTTGCCGCCCTTATATCTTACAGTGTAAGGTACTGGATCCTATTATACTAATGTTACTATTATCAGATAGCAAGAAGCCTTCAGTATTCATTTGTTCATGTTATTTAAAAGATACTGTAGCAAACATTTTGCCTTTACTGATTCAAAACTCATTGACATCCATGAGTGAAAATGGAGGGTTGTTCGTTGTAGCTATGTTGGTCTAAGGACATAGGCAGACAAGGTTCTTTGGATAGATGTGGTATCTTTTATTAGACCAACTAAATAGTCAGAAAAAAATGTTCTCTGCAAGCTTTTGGGCACAAATGCCCTTCTTCAAACCATACCAAATGGATCCTGACCATGCCAGGACAAGACATGTAAAACCTGCATGTCTCAGGTTTACAAAAAACTCATTTCCACCACTCCCACAATAACTGCATTCCACAACAGAACCATCATCATTCCTGGATTTTACACCTGCACCTCCAGAAATGTAATATATTTCATCCAGTGCACCAAATGCCCTGATGGAAAATATGTAGGAGAAACCAAACAACAACTGTGCACTGGAATGAACGCACACCAAAAATCCATCAAAGACAAAAATATACAATTATCTGTGGGTGCCCACTTCTCACAAGACAACCACTCTCTCTCTGATCTCTCAGTTCTAATGCTCAAAGGAAACTTGCAAAACACCTTTTGTAGATAAGCCTATGAACTTCACTTCATAAATCAACTGGATACAAAAAATCATGGACTAAAAGTAGACACTGGATTTATGACACATTACAACCTGCCTGCCATCTGATAACCCCAGGTAACCTGCCTGCAGCTGACCACTTGCTCTCCTTCACACAGTTCCCTCCGTTCCCCCGGCCCATCTCTACCTATTGTCTTTCCAACTTCTACTCATTTGCATTTTCAAAGACCTGCATGTTGTAAATTAGCTGCTTTTCTACCTTGGAGAACATATATGGCCAGCAGAGTCGCCCAATGCCGAAAGAAGGGCGTTTGGGCCTGAAAGCTTGCAAAGAAAATTTTTTCTAACTATTTAGTTGGTCTAATAAAACATATCACATCTACCCAAAGAACCATGAGTGAAAATGGTGAGTGATGGCAGGATTTGGACTGCGATATCCTGAAAGAATTCTTTTCTCCATGCCTAGCCCTCCCTTCCCCGAAATCCCACGTTCCTGGGGAGTACCCCTTGGGGGCATCTACACACAGCCATATGGCAACGTTGCTATGGTGCCATGCTTTTCTACTTCCTTTTGGGTTGTTACTGCATCGTGCACACACGCACTGTTAGATTTACTGTGTTGTGCGCACGGTGCAATTAGATTTTGTCGCTATGTCATTGTAGCAGCACGCTATACCGGGGAGCACACTGCTACAGTGACATAGCTGGTGATCATGCGTAGACCCACATGATTGCTGTGTCACCACAGTGTGCCATACAGCGACATAGTATATAGCTACATCACTGTACGGCAACATGTAGACGTGCCCTTTGAGTCTTATGAACTCGTTTTGGTCATATTCCTCTCTCCTGTAAGACTTCATTGGGTGCTCTGGAGCCCCAAAATGGTATTCCTGTATCACCTAGTGAAGTCCTTGCAGAAAAATGCAAGTCTCTTTTTCCAAATTAGAAATCATACAATAATCTTAACTACTATTGGCTTGGGACAAAAAGCATCCTACAAGCCCTACACTTGGATTCCTAAATTCCTGAACCAGACCACTTTAAAATCTTATTTGACAGGAAAACTGTCTGTGGTTTAAATCAGGGATAGCCAACCTGTAACATATGCTATAAGTGACATGGGCAACCTGTGTGTGGTGTGCAACAGGTCAGGGCGGGGACAAAGCATAATGGCAGGTAGGGCAGGAAGCAGAAAACAGAGTGAAAAATGGGACAGCGAGCACAAGGAAGAAAGTAAAAAGCAGAGCAGAAGATTGGGCAGGGAATATAGGGCAGGAATCAGAAAGAAGAACAGCGTATTGGACAGGGGAAGGGGATGGGAATGACCCTGGGGGAGGCTACAGGGCTAAGTTGTAGAAGTGCACTGATACATTGGTCTAATATTGGATCAGTACCGATATAAAGACAACTGGCTGTATCGGATATCAGTCCAATGGGGCCAATAATTTGGCCAATAAATGCCCATGCTGTGCGCAGCTGCAGTGCAATACTTAGGCAGTGAGGAGCACAGCTGGCAGCATGGAGAGCTGCCTTCAGCTGGTAAGTCCAGTGAAGTGGAAGAAGAGTGGGGAGGAACCTGGGGGTGGGCATATCACTGCCCCCACGGTGAGGGAGGAGGCAGGGACAGGGGCAAACACTGCCTAGGTGGGGTGGGGGTGGAGCTGCTGCTCACAAGGGTGGGGGGGAGGCAGCTCCCGCTGCTGCTTGCACCCTGGGACAGCATGGAGGGGGGTCCCCCCCGGATCTGCATGGAGTGGGGTAGGCTGCAGCCGGGGCTGTGCAGGGCTCTTCTCGGCGAGGGCTGGGCTTGGAGCAGGCGCCGGCAGCACTGGGAGGATCCTGCATCCACCTCAAATTTTGGGTGCTCCGCTCCCAGTGCTGCCACCGCCAGCCACCTGGTGCAGCCCCAGCTCAATGCCCCGCCTCCACCCACACTCTGGGAAGACCTGGGGCTGCACCAGGCAGCTAGCGGTGGTGGCGCTGTGAGCAGAGCAGCAGCAAAATTTGGGGTTGATACTGCATCCTCCCAGTGCTGCTGGTACCTGCTCTGTCTGAGCCCAACCCCTGCTGAGAGAAGCCCCACACAGGCCCGGCTGCAGCCCACCCTACCCTGCACAGATCTGGGGGACACCCCCCCCATGCCTTCCTGGGGTGCAAGGAGTGGTGGGAGCTGCTCCCCCATGGGCTGTGGCTCCTTCTCCCCCACACACGCCCTGCCTGAACAGCACCTGCCCCTGCCCCCTCCCTCACCGTGGGGGGCATTGATCTGCCACCCCATGCCCCTTCCCTTCCCCCTCCCCTTCTACCACATGGACTTAGCAGCTGGAGGCAGCTGTATTAGAAATCGAATTGGTATCAGCTGACATGCCTCCTTAAATATCGGCTAGCAGTATCAGCCCCCTAAATCGATATCTTTGTACCCCTACTAATTTGTGGTAAACTTGCCAAGAAGGTCAGCCCCCAATGGTTTAAATCAGTGGTTTTCAATTTTTTTTTTTCATGGACCACTTGAAAATTGCTGAGGGTCTTGATGGTCTACTTAATAAACTTTTGTGTGTCCTACAAATCAAAGCACATAACTCATATTTTAATATCAGTAGTCTTACTTTACAAGTACAGATATTCTCAATTGTTCCGCAACCTTTCTGTGGACCACCTGAATGGAGCTTGTGGATCAGTGGTGGTCTGCGGATCACAGTTTGAGAACCTTTGGTTTAAATAATATGGGATAGAAAGGAATGTGCAGCATGGGTCTAATTCTGCTTTGACTTAAAAGTGATAGGTGTTTTACATCTGAATGTTACCATTACTATGTATCTGCTAACTTCATAATTGTAAACATATTAAATTATTTATTATAATATACAAATATACATATTTGTATGTATATTTAATTGAAAAACAACAGTACGGCATCTGAAATAAAGCACACTGACTTTTTTTTCTTACCCAAACATAAATATGTAGTTATATAACTTAAAACTGATATTGCATGTCTTTATATTGTCTTGACTAGCTGACTCAACATATTCTCAATTATTTCATTTATTCTTTTTGTTGTCTCTATAGCCAGAAGGAAGGATTTTTTCTGGGAAATCTAGCTGGTAAGTTTTTTTTCCATAAAATTGTTTTTGGTAAACTATTAACATTAATCTAGCATCTCCTGTAATCTTATTATCATGCGTCCAGTTTAGTAACACACTAAGATTATTCCACAGTGCCAAATCATTTCACTAATACCTAAAAAGCAAATGTAACTTCTTACAACTTTTTCTCTTTTTTTCTTTTTGTTGAATTTATTGAATTTGTTGTAAAGTTATCATATGCAAAATGTCACACAAAACACTTGATTGCTCCAAAACTCAAAAGAAAAGTATAAATATACAAATAGAGGAACAGTTTATATTACTTTGATTGGCTTTGTTTATGTTTATATTTCAGACCCTTAAAAACCTATCACCTCTCAATATGATCACCAAAAATTAAGGAATTCATCAGTGGAAGCAACAATGGCATTCACACTAAACAAAAGCCCAATTAAAGCAAGCATCCCTACCTAGGATACCTTAAATCCCTACTGACATAACCATGTGTTTAAGTGCCGGTTAGGGAACGTAAGGCTGAAGTGAAGAGTAAGGTAAGGTCGAATTGAAGAGCTTGTTTATGTGCTACCTTGTGCTACCTTGAATTGGAGCCTCAATGAAAAGGCTTTACTACCCAAACATCATAATATCAAACACATGCAAGCTCCTCTAAGGGCATGGAGAAACATTCAGTTGGAGTGGTCTGTAAATGGGAGGGAGAGCTATCGTTTAGGAGCATGCAGCAGCTACTATGTTCTAATGCTACCTGTGCATAACTCTGTAGTGATACAAGTGAGCTAAATCACTCAACCTTAACCCTGGATGAAACTGGGACCATGTCACACATTATATTTTGGATGTGTTAACTGCACTTAAAATGGAATCGCATGCACATTCACGCACTAATACACACACTTAGTATAATCGTATCATAGCAAAATTATGACTTTTTGCAGGAGAAGTATCTCCAGATCATATTGAGTAACACTTGTTCAGGTATCTGTTCCATGGTGATAGCATGAGTTAAAAGACTCCGGTGCAGAATGGGGCTGGAACTGACAATCAGCTGATTGTTGGTCTCAGCCCTGGCACCACACTGGAGCCAGTTCAAGATGCTGATGCAATATTGGGGCTGAGACCACTGGCACTGATCCAGGGCCAGTTCAATACTTCAGTGTGGTGCAGGAGCAGGAACCAACAATCAGCTGATTGTCAGTCCCTGCTCCAACAGTGCATGGGAGCTGGTTGAAGTCTGCCATGGCAGAGACCAGGCTTGCCCTAGCATGCCAGATGCAGGCGCTTCCAGGCTTGGCAGTGCTGCGTATGTGGCAGGGAAGGCATAGGCTCTGGGTGTGGGGGCTGGATGTCTTCACAGGAAGGCATGCGAGCTACAGTGCCCAGTGCCAGGATCAGTGTCCAAGGGGAGGGGTGGGCACAGCCAGTTCCAGTCCTGTCCAGAGTGGGCTGAGTCTGTAGTAAGCACTACTGTGAGTCTGCTGAGAACATGTTCTAACTTTCAATAGAGCAAGGTAATGCTTACTATGATCTCAGAACCGCCCCTGCCCCCAAACATGTGGTAAGTGTCCTGTGTGGCAAGGCTCTTAAAGTTGTTTTTTGCTAGATGTGTATTGCTTCAGGTTATGACAGTGTACCAGCTGCTCTAGACTGTGACCTTAGACGAAAGGTGTAAGATGTAAGGTCACGATGGTCTGGCAGTAAAGAATTACTTACTGATAAGACAATAATCTTTCTGAGGCACAGCTAAGGCTGTGTGTTCAGATGCAAGGGTAAAGAACTGCACATAATGACCCCCCCAACCCTCTGGCACTGCTCAGCTGTCATATACCTCAGGCCTTGTAAAACCATAGGATCCAACACAGGAAGAGACCTCTTGGGCAACTGACCCCAATCCCATGTTACTGTAGGTAGCCATGTCATATAAGCCAACTGAAAACTATCTACCAAGCTCCATCTTAAAAGCAGTTAGCGGGTAAGTCTACCAGTCTTCCTTGCTGGCTCACAGAACATAGCTGTGGAAGAGGCAGGCAGGAACAAAAAACAGAAGTAACTCATGCACCTAGAGACCTTAGCTACTTTTGGCATAATGAGAAGAAAATATGCCAAATAAGGGGAATAGCTTTTAAAATATTAGTACAGGCATTTCCAACTGGTTTGGAGAGATGTTATCAGGATGTGCGTGCAAGTGTTTAGGTTGGATCTGGAAGGACTGTGGTTCTGCAGCTAGTTGAAAAAAGGTAAGGCTGTCAGCACCACATTTCTAAAAAGAAGCATTTTAAAGAATTTATTTCTAAAAGATTTAGTAACATTGGCAGAGGAAACATTATAGAAAACTTAGTTGGCCTGGGAAGATTCAGTGTGCAAAATTTGGAAACTAAATTCTACCATTTGTGTACTAAAAGCAGGAATTTTACCTCTGCTCCAAGTGCAATTCTCAAACACTTGTGTATTTCCTTAACTTGAAGCTCCTAAGTAATCTCCCTGACTTCAGGGGAATCAGAGTTTCTCTTAGGTCAGAAAGTCCACACTAAAACAGGGCACAAACAACTCAGGGAAAACTGATGGGATGTTTTTAAAAAATAACAAGAATAATAACAAGTTAAGAAATAACTATTTGAGAAATGCAGAGGTATTTGCTTTCAAAAACATTTTTTTTTGTGGTAATGAGCTAACGCTGCCTCCCACTGACATCAATTGGAATTTTACCAGCAGCGTGAGCAGTAAGAGCAGCCGGCCATGTACTGTATAAAGTCTCTCTCAGGTTTCTCTCACCAAAGAGTTAGAAATCATAATTCTTTCCTCATTTTAACTTTATTCTTTCCTCATTTTAACTTTATCCACAAATGAATCAGCTTGAAACTAGATGTACAGCAATCAATTAATTAATTTCTTTTTCTGGCCCTTAGAGAAATGAAGCATTAACTATGTGGAAAAGGCCAATTAACTGGTTGAACCAGAACCTGTAACAGCCATATACTAAAAGGTCACACTGTAGTTCTCAATGAGTAAAAAATCAAATGTATACAAAGGCCTAAGTCTTTTAATTAAAAATAATTCAGAGGGCCAGATTGCCTGCTATGGGCAAGACCCACTCAGCGTTATGTAGATAGTACATTCCTGGTTCTACGTCCTTGGTTTTATGTCCCTCAAGGTGCAGCTACACAAGATGCTACTGTGCAATAGTTACTATGTATTTATTTAGTAATTTTATTAGCAAGTACTAAATAAATGTGCAGTAACTGGAGTTACTGAGCAGTAGTGCCGGCAAATGCCTTTTAGACGATGCTACTGTGCAGTAGCATATTAGCACTGTCCGTGCTGTGACGCACTACTACAGACTACTATTTTTCAGCTACTGTGCAGTTAGTGTCTCATGCAGATGTGCCCTCGCTGTCCCAGCCCTGCCTTAAGTATGAAGCTAGCTAGTGAGGATAGCTAAAATCCCATGAATCTTGGTCAGGATCTCTAGGCACACACTATGACAAGGTCTCAGGGGGTTGGATGGCACAGTATCTTTGCTTCCCAGTATCTGGGAATTCCCCTGTCCCCGTACAGATGTGGGCAATTTTCGCTTCAAAAGTTCCTTAGTGAAGCCTAGGGGTGTGAATGGAGCACTGAAAATTTGACCCATTACACTAAATGGATTTCAAAAGCAATAGTGGCTTCCTTTATATTTGTGTATGTATAGGAGTTATTAAAAAGTAGTGAATGCTATATTACAATTAAAGTTCATTTAAGGTGAAAACTCTGTTTTTATTTATAAATGGGAGCCAGTAAGTTAGCATGCTGTAGACCGAACCCCAAAACAAACCAGAATTAAATTAAACATTTTTTAATTGAATTATTAAAAATATTTTTTTAACAATTATTTTTCTCTCCTCTCCATTCTACTCAGCTCAGTGTTACGGGTAGAAGTGTTTCATCTTGAATCCAGTTTGCAGAAACTGCTTAATGCATACCTTTTGTTGATCTGGTATTAATTTTTTATTAGAAATTTGTGCTGCTTCATCTCGTGCTCAAGTCTAACCACCGCTATTAACAACAGATCTGGAAACATATTTCTCACTAGAGAAATCTGCAGCTTTCACACATTCAAGGAAATCTCAGATCTTTTCATGGTCATAGGTGTCTTTCCAGGAGCCTGAAGCCAATGTTCAAATTTGTTCAAACACTGTGCCTAAGAAGGTACGCTAATTCAGACTGGCTGTACCACACGCCAGACTATATTTCCTGTAGGAGGTAGTACAGAGTTCTGGTTATTCAGCTAAGAGACTAAACAGATGTTGCATTTAAATAAGCTAAAGTATTAAATTCAGTCCATTATGATTTACATTTGTGAATGGCCCTGACATTTGCAGAAATAGTAGGGGGTTTGTTTTTTTAAAGAGATAAAATGAGTGGCTCAGCTTATTTGCTGTTAGTTTCCATTCAACCCTAATAACAGGTTCTCATTAAATGGCTACATGGTAAGTTTCCACAAGGTATGAAGTTTAAGTGAGCAAAGCATAGCTGAATATTATTTTACTCTAAAATGGTATGAATTTAAAACAAAACGATAGAAAACAAAATCATCTTATAAAAAATACATCTTCCTTGGAGATGTGTGCTACATCACTGGAGTGCTGCGGTACAGACTATAAAAATCTGAACACTCACCGACACACCCTTGCCCATCCTGGGGGTCCTGATACCCTTGGTAACAGAGGCAGCGGTAGGAGCCATCTGTATTTTCACAGAACCCATGATTGCCACATAGAGTGCTGTTAACACATTCATCAACATCTGAAAATAAGACATTTTAACATCAGACAGACAGAATACAAAGCAACTTGACAGTCAAAGGCAGGCAGCAATATACAATGTATATGAACAAAGACAGACAATGCCTTTAGAAGTAGATAAACTGGGGTATCTGAACATGTTAAAGAAATCAACACAAAGGACAGGAGACAAAAACATTGTATGTTAGATAAATCTTTACATACAATGAATTAAGAAAATTTATAAGAACATTTTATCAATCATAGTTTCATAGTTGGTAGGATCGGAAGGGACCTGAGCAGATCATCAAGTCCGACCCCCTGCCATGGCAGGAAAGAGTACTGGGGTCAAATGACCCCAGCAAGGTGTTCATCTATCCTTCTCTTAAAGACCCCCAGGGTAGGAGCCAACACCACTTCGCTTGGAAGTTGGTTCCAGATCCTAGCTGCCCTGACAGTGAAGTAGCGCCTCCTGATGTCTAGCCTGAATCTACCCTCTGCCAGCTTGTGACCATTATTTCTTGTCACTCCTGGGAGTGCTCAGGGGAACAGAGACTCCCCCAATGCCTGCTGGTCCCCCCTGACTGGTTTGTAAACAGCCACTAGATCCCCTCAGCCTCCTCTTGTGGAGGCTGAACAGGTTCAGGTCCCTTAGTCTTTCCTCGTAGGGCCTGCCCTGCTGCCCTCTGATCATACGAGTGGCACTCCTCTGGACCCTCTCGATGCTGTCCACATCCCTCCTGAAGTGCGGCGCCCAGAACTGGATGCAGTACTCCAACTGCGGCCTGACCAATATCGCATAGAGGGGGAGGATCACCTCCTTGCACCTGCTTGAGATGCATCTGTGGATGCATGACAAGGTACAGTTGGCCTTCCTGACCACATCCCCACGCTGTCAGCCCATGTTCATTTTGGCATCAACAATGACTCCAAGATCCTTTTCTGCCTCTGCACTGACGAGAAGGGAGTTCCCCAGCCTGTAGGTATGCTGCTGGTTCTTCCTCCCCAGGTGTAATACCTTGCACTTGTCAGTGTTGAAACCCATCCTGTTCTCATCTGCCCACCCCTGTAACCTGTCCAGTTCCGATTGCAGCCTATTCCTCCCTTCTAGCATGCCCACTTCTCCCCACATCCTAGTGTCATCTGCGAATTTGAACAAGGTGCTTTTTACACCCCCGTCCAAGTCACTGATGAAGATGTTGAACAGCACGGGCCCGAGGATCGAGCCCTGCGGGACCCCACTGCCCACATCTCTCCAGGTCGAATAAGACCCGTCCACCACCATTCTCTGGGTGCAGCCCTCCAGCCAACTAGTGACCCATTTGACTGTGTAGGTATCAATGCCACAGTCTCCTAGTTTTTTAATGAGAATGGGGTGAGAAACAGTGTCGAAGGCCTTCCTAAAGTCCAGGAAGACTACGTCCACCGCAACAACTGCATCTAAGGATTTTGTGACCTGGTCACCAGGTTGGTCTGACAGGACCTGCCTCTAATGAACCCATGTTGGTTGCCCCTAAGCATAATCTCCCCTATCAATATATAATAATGGTTATGCACATGCATCCTTAAGATGTATGTTACTCTAATATATTCAGAGAGACAAACACCGAGAACAATTTCATATAGTTAATTTTATAGGAACCATATTCTGATGGATTGTTAGTTCTTGGTCATCTCCCATCTGATTAAACAACTTACCAGATTACAGACTGATCAAACAAACACTGCTACGTGAAGCATAATGCATGTTACCAGAACCCTCTGTTTTAGTGCTGTTATCCTTTGCTGCAGTACTAAGTAGTCAATAATATGGGTGAAATTCAGCCCTCACCCTAGTAGGGTAGCACAAAACCCAGCATGCATTTAAATCCCATTGATACGAATGCAATTTAAGCATGTGCTTAAGTGCTATGCTGAATAGGAGCTAGAAACTTCATCTGGGGAGGCGGGGAGGGTTATGTGGGATGTAAGCATTGGACAGACCTTGTGCTGGCTTTCTGTAGGAGTGTTTCACCACTGTGCTAAGAAGTGACAGATATTCTTTAGAGCTGTGCAAAGTTTCAGTCCCTGATTCGATTCGAAGATTCAGCCTGATTCAGTGGCCAAATCTCTGAATCGGAATTGAATCGGAGGACCCTTTAATCTCTCTGAATCGAATCAGAACCCTCTGAATCCATTTGGAGAGATTTTGCAATTCGGATGTAGACGCAGCTTTAAATGTTTTTTCTAAATGCCTGTAGGTAGCAGGGGCTTGTGAGTGCTGGGGTGCCTTGAGTGTCCCACAGAAGCATGGGGGGCTCCCCAGCATGCTTGGCAGCAGACCCAGAATTGGACCAGAAGCACTTCCAGTCCACTTTCGGGTCCACCGGGGAGCATGCAGAGGGGCCCTCCCACGCCCCTCTGGCTCTGCAACTGGTACCTCCTGGGTCTGGGAGGGGCCCCCGGGGGCCCCCCAGCAACCAATCACCAAGCTGGGGGAACACGGGGGGCCCCCCAGCGCATTCCCCAGTGGACCCGGAAGGGGACCAGAAGTACTTCTGGTCCACTAGCAGGTTCGCTGCTGAGCACGTGGAGGCCCCCCCCCACCCCCCCTGCACTCCTGTGGGATGCTCCATGCACCCCAGCATCGCAGCGATCACAAGCCACACACGTACCTCGAGGTATGTAGAAAAAACATTTAAAGCTGTGTCTATGGCTGAATCGCTGATTTTCTGAATTAGCATTAAATCTTCAGATTTGGATTTGGCCGAATTGAATCAGGGACAGTGATCCAAATCAACTAATGAAATCACTGTCCCTGATTTGGGCCAAATATGAATCTGAATTGAATACGGCCCACTTCGCACACCCCTAATATTCTTCCATATAAATGAATAGGCCTAATCTGCAAATGATCTTCCTCATATGCATGGTGGGACTTTACTTTGTAGTTCCTGTTTCTGGCTTGTTGGCTTCAGTCATGAACATCACTCTGTACTGTCTTGAGTAGTCTTTGCTCTCTGTGCGAGACAGCTGCCCCATCAGTTTATAAGGAGACACTGCTACTTGTGGCAGAGAATGGTCTGTTATCCTAAGCATATTAAGAATGCTGTGAATACATTATTTTTATCTCCGTTTCAAATAAAACCTAAAACCAAATCCTGACCATTTGTGATCATTAAAGATCTCCTGGCATGTTTTTCAGCAGTAAGGATGTTAACCCAAATTGGGTTTTAGCCAGGGTACTGGGGTTAGTACATTCTTCCTTCTTAAATTTCCCCTGCAATTTCCAATGTAGAAGTTATTTCCTTCCTAGAGGCTATTGTAAATGTTGAATAGTGATACTGTCCACTCTGAAACAACTTCTGTGTTGTTTCAGAGGCAGCTGTATTTCAAGTGTGGAAAAAGTGATTCATTTATAATTTATAAAATGTGCCAAATACAGGCAATAGCTGTACATGCAGGTTAACTATGCACAGTAAAACATACTTAATTCGGGAAAAAGCAAATTGGAAGAAGACTCCAAGAAAAACAACAGGTAACACAGACACAACCTCCAACTCCCATTTTTTCTCCTCTTCTGTTGTCACATGCAATAATTTCCATTATGGCCATTACAAGCCTTATATATTAATTGATCTGAACAGATGGCAGGATAGAACTGTTCACCAAGTCATCTAACAGGTCTTTGAGAAGACAAGTATTTACTTTCGATATCTCTCAAAGAAGAAACAATCTTATAATTTCATTTTAACAAAACCCCTTCTGTCCACCCCTAGTATTCTCTGCCACATCAGTGTCACCTTCTTATTTACAATATTGAAGGCCTGAGAAAATCAGCAAGATGTAGCTCCTTCCATCCCCTTCACATATTCACAACCATGTCAACTTCATCTTCTCATTCACAATGAGCCTCCGATTCGGTTTGGGGAGATTCAGAGAGATTTGACAATTCGGACATAGACACAGTTTATATGTTTTTTCTACATACCTCAACGTACCAGGTGGCTCATGAATGCTGAGATGGTGGGACAGATGGAGCACAGGGAGGTCCGCAGCGTGCTAGGCGGTGGACCCAGAAGTGGACCAGAAGCACTTCTGGTCCAGTTCTGGGTCCCCTGCGGAGCATATGGGGGACCCCCACTCCCACCCCCTGGGTCAGCGACTGGTGCTTCCTGGGTATGGGTGGGTACCCAGGGTCCCCCCGCAGCTGATCACTGGGGGGGGGGGGGGGGGGGGGGGGGGGGGGGTCGGTCCCTCATGCGATCAGCGGTGGACCTGGAAGTGGACCAGAAGTATTTCTGGTCCACTTCTGGGTCTGCCGGCAAGCACGCGGGGAGCCCCCCTACTCTCCTGTGGGACGCGTCATCTGCCCTACTGTCTCAGCATTCACAAGCTGTGCCTGGTACCTCAAGGTACGTAGAAAAAACATTTAAAGCTTTGTCTATGGCTGAATTGCTGATTCGCCGAATCAGAATCGAATCTTCAGATTTGGATTTGGCCGAATTGAATCAGAACAGTGATCTGAATCAGCTAATTGAATTACCATCCTCCAAATCAGGCTGAATCCAAATTGAATACGGCCCGCTTCACACACCCCTAGCATAAACATCAAAAAACAGTTACCAAGAACCTTATTCCTATAAGGTTCTATTATTGTGCATTTTTTTTCTTTTTTTTGAAAATAGTATGTGTGTTTTTGAAAAATTATCCTCTAATTATGGTGAATGGATAGAACAAACCAAACCAATAAAAGCTACTGTATATCACGGTGTACAAGTTGACATTTGAAGGCCAATTTTTAACTCTTAAAATTCAACCTCGGCTTACACACCGTATTACCATCCCCTGTGAGTGGCGCTGGGCTTGGTGCTAGGTTGGTGCAGCCCAGGCAGCACTGTGTGCAGGGGATGGGGCTGCACCAGCCTAGAACCAATCCTGACACCACTTGCAGAGGATAGGGATGAGGATGGGGACAGGTTCAGCTGGCATGGCCCCGTACCTTGCAAGTAGCATAGGGCATGCAGGCAATGGGTTTGTGCCAGCCAAGTGCTGAACCTGGCCCTGACAGCTGAGAGCGGCACTGCCGAGCACCAAGCCAAGCCAAGCCATCCCCTGCAAGCAGCATCAAGTCCAGCCCTGTCCCTTGCAAGTGGCGCTTGGCTGGCATGGCCCCAACCCCTGCAATCAGTGCTGGGCTTGCAAGGGATAGGGTCATGCCAGATGAGTGCCAAGCCTGGCCATCTACCATTAGTGGCGCTTCCAAGTGCTAAGCCTGGCCCCACCAGCTGAGCACCGAGCCCAGTGCTGCTTGCAGGCAGTGGGGCTGGGCTTGGCACTTAGCAGTGCTGCTCGCAGGGGATGGGACCAAGTGCTGAGCACTGGTAGGGGATGGAGCCTGTCCCTGTCCGCCTCTTATACATCATGCTTATGAAAATCCTTATTTTTTGCATCACAAAACCAGGGTTGACCTATATACCATGTCGACCCATGCACCTTGAAATACAGTAATAGAGCAGCAAGAGTAACCAAGTGTGTGTGTCTCTGTGAATAATGTTAAAAAGACAATGTCAAGGTTGAGAGGTCAGAAAATTGTTTTGCATTCAAAATACTTCCCTCTTCCATCCATTCACCATAATCAGAGGATAATTATTTAAAAACACACGTACTATTTTGAAAAAAATGAAAAAAATGCACAATAATAGAACCAATAAAGACTGTTTGACCACCGCATACATGTATGGGTACTCTTTATATCTCTTCTTATTCCTAAGATTAGACCTGCAAGATATACTTTTTATTGCATTTTTAACTTTATAGTGGGTTTTTTTGCAGATTTTCTGGCCACAAATAAAGGTTCTGATGTTATATTCCTTATTTAGAGAAAACTCCCATTTAGGCCAAAGGGAACTCTAAAGTAACAACCGTAGGATTGAGAGCTAGAGTTATAAGACAATAACATAATGTTAAACTATAATTGGCTACTGAAAGAATAAACAACATGGATTTCTGGGTCACAGAACAAAGTTATAATTTAAAAGAGGAGACAAGAAGCTGGGTCTTTAAAATTATTTTAATTATGGTATCTTTTTTTCTCTGTAACTACCAGTTAAAGAAAATAAATGGGGGGAGAGGGGAGGAGGAGGGGGAGGACTGTACAACTCTGTTTTCAAAAGGCAAAGTAAAATAACTGAATGAAAAGCTGCAGACACAAATGCCACCTTGCAGCAAGCATCCTAATTAAGTATATAATACATACACAGAAGCTTATTTTATTCTTCTAAAAGTATACACTCTGAACATTACTGACACATTCAGTAAGTGACCAGCAACCTATAGAAAGGGCACAAGAACCAAATATTTTTTTCCTTGTCTAGACAGTTCACTCAAAGGGCTCCTGTTTTATAGCCAGAAAGGGCATTTGTTTCTTTAATTACCCTCTAAGGCATGTGGCGTGTGATGGGCAAAGCTCTTGCTACATGGAAACGAAAGTGAGGAAAATAACTAATACTCCATATGTCTATGCAATTAAAAAGTAGCTCTCTGTAACTGAATCCAAGGCCTGATGGTTCATTGCTTAATCAAGCTACTATTGATCTGAAATCCACAGGAATTTCACCTATAAAATGAATGCAGGATTGATACTTTGTTATTTATAAGCATGTGTTGAAATCTACCCCTATTATGTGGGCGGTTGGGTCCCACCTCAGGAAAACCCTGCAATTCAGGACAAATACCTTACTACTGCCTAATTGTAGGCATTGTACTCAAGCCTTATTAATATCTACTGTAAGCTTTTTTGTTATGGACTATTTTGTACCATGTGCTTGTGCAGGCTCAGTACAAAAGGATCCTAAGCTTACTTAAGACCTCTAGGCACTATCATAATCCTAATCAATAACAATAATTGGATGGAGCAATTAGGTGAACTACGATTTTGGATGTGGGGTATAGCCGGGACTGTGATGGGCAGTTATTTCAGTTCTAAAGAAGCGGTACTTCTGTTTTCCATTCATGTTCTGGTTCATTCAGGCTGAATGTGATCTGCCTGAGACCCTAGTCTATCTACTTCAGCAGGTATCAGAAGACTCTTGAAGGTTGTTAAGGCAACTCTCCAGTGTTGAAAAGGTGGCCTACATCACTATTCTCTAATTTGGAGCATGTTGTGTTTGTGACAATGGCTATTGTACACTGCACTGGAGTGTTTTACTCAGATGTTTAGCAGACTATAAATTGAGCCATTAAGAATTCCAGACTTTCTTGACCTCCTTCCCAAAATTGTCTACTCTTCTTATCAGGGACATAGAACAGGTTGTGATGTGTATTTTGTGAGAAATAATGGTTGTGGAAACAGTCAGGTGTCTGTCAATCACTTACACTTTTCATTTCTTTGAATGTGGCATTTGTGATAGGCATTTTATCTGTGAGACCACTTTAAAACATGCACACTCTAGTACTTTTGTGTAGGAATCTCCACATTATGTTTTGGTTTTTAGAAAGACCTGTTCTTCAGGAAAAATGCTCAGACATCTCAGAGAGATGACAGGTACTGAGTGTGGGAGAGAGAGGGAGAAGGGAGCAGAGGAAAGAGGAAAAGAGGAGAAGGAGCAGCTTGGGAAGCTCTGGTGGGCTGAATGGCATGTCATGGCAGCACCTACTGATGTTAGAGGGTATTGGGAGAAGGGGTAAAGTGGGGGCTTTTGGAGTAGGCTGTGGGAAGTGCCAAGGGGAGTATAACAGGTGCATGGCTCAGGGACTACAGCCCAGCTGCAGGAGGTTAGAATGGGATAGCCTGTCTGCCTAGGAGGACTAGGCCAGCTGATACAGATGATTGCCTGGCCCAGAGGAAGTTAAAAGCTCCCAGGGAAGGGAGTTGGGAGACAGAGAAGGCTGTGGTGCTTAGGGAGGAAGCACAGAGTCCGGATTAATTTCTCAGGGTCTGAGGAAAGACTGTAAGTTGTCATTTAATCATTTATTTGGGCACTTTGTTTATTGTTTATGTTGGTTCTTGTAGGGAGCAAGTTTGTCCCAGGGAAAATAAAGACCATTTGACCAAGCACTAGCAATCTGCTACAGGGAGTTTCTGACAGACATAACAGGGTGGAGCTGGAGATAAAAATAGGAGCAGCTAGTGGCAGGATAGAGGAAAGAGTCTCAGGGTATTATTGCTGCTGCATAGCAGAGAGGACGGATGTCTCAAGCGATTGCCAGTTCAAGTGACCGAGTCAACTATGGAAGAACTTGCCTTTGCAAGAACCCAATAGAAAACTAAGTACCCAAACATAAGTTCCAAGGGGCCCCTTATGTAATTTTCTTGGGCTTCATCACTGGATTCAGGTTTTGGGAAGGGGACTATGATTAAACGCCACAGCTACTATGAAGGTTTGACTAATCCTTGGATGAACAGATAGTCTCCAAAGCTGTGGAGTTTACATTGGCCACAACCCATAAAGGCTCAAGATCAGGCTTAAACCACATAAGCTCCTTAATCATTTTATGTTGTTGTTGTTTCTAACTTTTCAAAAACCTTTCAAACTTGTAGGAAAACAATCCAGCAATATGGAAAAACTGCTCTCCAGGTACCTAAAGGCAGCTGAGTCCAACAAAATTTCTTCAGGCTCCTACTTTGATGATATAAACAGCTATTCTCACTCACTTAACCAGAAGTAAATTTACAGAGGCAGCTAGTGCGAAAAACAGTAGCTTTCACAGCTGGAATCTACATCCTCTCACTGTACCCGGAATTTTATACATTCTTTTTGTTTCTAATCTTTTGTTTTGTTTTATTCTTATTTGAAACTGAATTCTGAAAATGGAAGAAACACAAATATTAGTACTGAAGAGATCAATATTCTATTTAATGTTTTTTCAACTTCAAATCTTTTTATTCTCTTTTTTTAAAAATTTTTTTTAAGAAAAATTGAATTAATTGGATAGAGCAGCCAGTTGTGATAGAAAAAGATTACAACTGGTTCAGAAGATTATAAATTGCTTTGCTTAGCCCAATTATTAACACATTTTTCTCATGGATTAATATATAGTCTGGTCTGTATCCCATACATACAACACATTATGTATGAAGCCTAGTCAATTAGTTTTATACATGTTATTTACCCTCTATGGTTTATAAAACCTGAAAAGAAATCCTCTTTTGATTGTGTACTTTTGTAGAATGGTAAAAATATGTCTGCCTTCTTGTTTCTTATGAAGATTAACTTTGTGGCACTTCATTCCCCTTCTCCTCATCAATGATGTTAGCACATCTGTGTACTAGCACAGAACTAGTTATTTCGCCAGTATGGATGAAGGGACAGTGGCTCTCTGATTTTGGTGGGCTGCCTAAAACCAGAAGTTACTCTTTCTGTTTAGCTGAAGTTTTTGTTTAATGCTGGTATTTCTCAATTTTTAGAAGACTTAGCTTTGCAACTATACCAATGTTCCTTTAACTTAGTGGGCTTTAATTAAAAAAAATGTGTTGTGTTGGTTTTCTTTTTTGTATGGAAAAGAATGCTTGGTTTCAGCTACCAGCACATTCCTCCTTCACTAAGCTATATTCTGAGGAAAAACACCTGCTTTTGGCTCTCAAATTCAGAGACTTTTAACCCTATCCTTGCTAAACAGTGGCATGGAACCTTTATATCCTGGTACAGATCTGTATAAATCATTTTAGAAATCTGATTCTGAAAAAAACTTCAACGTATTCTCAGTGTTTGGGATCAGAAAAAAGCTACCTTTTCAATCACTAGAAGTTTCTCAATTCATTGCTTCTTCCCTTCCTAAAATACTATCCTCATGGCAGTGTGTATTGAAAAATCATTCTCTTACTATTATTAATTCATGAGCAAAAACAATATATTTGGTGCCATAACAAATCTAAACATTAAGATCCCATCTCTTTCTGGTAATACTCTAGTATCCCATTACCAGCAGTTTACTTCACTTTATTAGCAATTACTAGAACAGGTACTGTATTATAGCTACTATAGCAGATGCATATTAGACAAAAATAAATCTTTCATAGTATTGGGGAAGTGAATACAGCACTCTCTAAATTGCTTCAGCACTGCAGAGACTGTCTTTTACCCTGACTTTTGCAAACAGATAGCCCCATGCAAACCAAGCTTTCCTGATTCATTGGCTGGCAACCCCAGACTCTGGGAGTTGTAATAGCTTACCTAGGATTTACATCAGGGGTGGGCAAAATCCGGCCCGCGGGCTAGATGCGGCCCGCCAGGCCAGTCTATCCGGCCCACGGGGCCCCTAAAAAATTTAGAAAATTAATATTGATCTGCCCCTGGCTGCCTTTCATGCGGCTCTCACTAGTTTGCCAAAACTCAGTAAGCGGCCCTCTGCCCGAAATAACTGCCCACCCCTGATTTACATGGTTTAAGTCTGTCTCTACTAGTTTCCTGTACTAAGGCCATGTCTACGTGGGAAATTTGCTGTGTTCCAGAGTGGAGCCTTCAAGTATGCTAAGCTGTTTCGAGCAAGCTGCCTCTTAAACCTGCAGTAATGTAGCAGTGTCCGAGTAGTGGAAGGGATGGTCTAATTAGGCAAGCTAAATGGCACTTGCATTTAGCAGTGTTAATCACCCACCCTGAACTGGCCACTCTCCCAGCCCCATCAATGGCTGCCCCCTCTGGACCCAGCATCCCAGCTCTTTAAAAAAAAAAAAAAAAAAAAGCCCTGTACTCACTGGATGCTGCAGCGGCCATCGGGTCTTTTGGGGGCTCATGGCAGAATGCCCCCATGCAGTGCAGGGCAGTGGGGGGCAGCAGGGATTGCCCCCCTGCCTGACAGCAACCAGTGAGTGCTGGGAGAGCGAGCGGGGGATGGGAGTTCATGGCAGAGCCCCCCACATAGCGTGGGGCAGTGGGGAGCAGCAGGGATTGCCCCCCCCAACCTGACAGGAGCCGGTGAGTGCGGGGCTTGATTTATTTATTTAAAGAGCTAGGATGCTGGGGCTCGGCAGGGCAGCCATTGATGAGGCTCGGAGAGCGGGGGAGGGATGGGGCCTGTTTGATCTGGAGATTCGGCCAATTTGGCAGTAGCCGAATCTCCAAATCGGATTTGGCTGAATTGATTTGGGACAGTGATTTGAATCACCTAATCAAATCACTGTCCCCCAAATCAGTTGAATGCAAAGCGAGTTATTAGCAGCTTCACACAGGCTTAATCGGCACCACTGGGTAAGTGTGTGCTTTCAATCACCAACAAGACACTTTCTCATTTTGAAGTCAAATAAAAACCCCATGTACACCTTATTTGCAAACTTTCCAGGCTTGTGGCTGATGTTTCTCATCAGTATTATTACTGGAACTGCTTTGACAGCCATTTATGAAAAAGATCTACACAAGCGAGTGTGCATGTTTGGTGTCCGACTATACCTAAGCAGTGCAAAAAACTAATTTGAAAACTTATTTATTTGTAGTCCTGACAAGAAATTTAGAAGTGGTTAATATGCTGTGATAGGAGTTTATAATAACCATACACATACAGAAATTAACCATGAGTTCCTGTTTGATTTAGTTCTATTGCATGGATATTTAATTCACATCTTCATTTTTAAATAATATCACAAACAAGGTTGTATTTTTTCAAAGACAGAAATAAGAATGCTAGACCAGTTAAGATTTTATTGGTAATGACTTTAAAAGGCTCCAGATTAAGGATGCCTAATACCCTGCAGCAGTATGGGCCAAGTTTAAAATTTGCCAGGAGAACCATACTTTTTCTACATATGTTTTATACCTAGTTCCTTCCTTCCGGCCTCATTATGGGACATTAAAAGAAAGGGGGCATTTTCCATTTATGAATAAAGTTTCCTCACATTGCAACTATGTGTCTTTTTACTTCTTAGCCACTTATTTTCATTTGTTTTATTTCATCCTGTCTGTCTCCTTCCATCTCACATTTTTCCTTTTTTCCATAAAATCTTCAGACATTTCATTTTAACTTATAAAATATAACACTGTTTTAAGGTGGCATAGTTAAAGTCTCCAAAAGTAAAGAAAAGCAAAAATTGACGTTTCTAACAAGCATTTCCCCAGGCATACATTTCATAACATAAACAGTAATACATTAACCTATCAATTTACCAGAAACATGAATAGAAAGCACGATGCATTTTATGTGTATTATTGTTGGGTTAATGTTGGTTTTGGAATACTAGAGCTGAATTATGACCAATTTATTTGGCCAACTAGTAACATTGAATGAATGGAAACAAATGGTGCAGTTTATTTTACTATTGCTTCCAGTACCCATCTCACCTTCACATGTTCGGCCATCTGTAGATACTGAAAAGCCCTGCTCACAAGTGCAGTGGAAAGAACCGTCTGTATTTATGCATTCCCCATGAGGCAAACACAGTTGAGATTCTTCACATTCATTGATATCTGAAAAACACAGAGCAAAGCTGTAAAACACTTTAAAACAAACTCTTGAATACTATTTGTGCAACTGATTCAAGTGTGCATTAACAGTTACTGCCATCCAGTTCTACTTATCTGCAACCTTTTCTGATAAGCTTGTCAAAAATGTTTCATTACTAACATCTGTGAGGTGCTCTGATGTAGAAGATGTGTGCTAGAAGTGTGGGATAGTTATCATACCTGACCCATTTCAACTATGGGGGTAGGTGCTAAATTAGCAGAGAATGATTACTGAAGTGGAAAGTGGCAGGATTTATGCTGGCCTCTGAGAAGGAAGAGCTATCAAGTAGCCAGTAATCATACTGCTTGACTCTAAGCACAAGTTAGAACAACCTAGGGGCAGCTTAAATTTCCATCAGCTACATAGATGGAACTAACTTCCGCCAGCTAAGGAAGTCCTAAGAAACCACATGATTGCTAAGCATAGGTAAAGAGCACACTGAGCTGCAGTCAAGCTTTCTCCACCTTCCTCCATGCAATGGGGCCAAACAGCAAATACGGAAAGACAGGTGAAGCCTGAATAAGACAAAGCCAGAGAAAGCCTAAGGACTGAGATGAGCACTGCTCTGGGAGGGAGAAAGCCCTACATTCTGGCCTTGGCCCTTGCCCCTACAGGTGACCTTGCATTTAAAAGGCATTGAAAAAAATGGATAGGCAACAGTGAGATTGCTTTTGCCCCAAGAGGCCCTTCAATTTGTTTCCATCTTAGGTTACCTATGGGAAAGTGTCCTTGGTGCTCTCTACTAACTCCTGTATCTCCAGGTAGAACAGGAGGAAACACACTTCCCAATAGGTCACTCCTACTGACAGGAAGGGGAGTACACCCATTAGCTGCTGACCAGAAAATGTGGGGCTGGATCTGGACTATATTAATCACATTGAGACAGAAGCCTTCCTGACCACCTCACCAGGTTTTCCCCACATGGTGAGGTGCTAGTATCTTAAGGCACATGCTGTATCTTTAAGCCCTATCTAGATGTTTCTGTACCAACTGAACCCAACCCCTTTCTTTACTATTGATGGTAACAGTAGCATAGCACTAACAAAGCCATCATCCATTGATCTTGGAGCAATCAGTTTAGTTAATTTCCAGTGAGATAATATGAGACAAACCCAAGGGAGGGCTGCCCACAGGAACTGAGGATAGATGTTTTTAGCAGAATATACTTTTCCCAGAAGAGTGATCCATTTGGGGACAGTGAAAAACATCTGGACATTTCTATCTATATGTCTTTAGCAAATGGAACTTGGTTAAAAGTAACACATTTTAGAAAGTCCTATCTTAACAATATGCATTTCCATTTCTCCAGCTCTGCAGTAAAAATAAGATGTTCAACACAATATTTTTTTCATCTGAGATAGATTCTGCTTAAGTAAATCAGCAATTTTGTCACCATGCACTACACTCAGCCTTTTTAGATCCAATGCACCCCTTGTTAGGATCAAGGCACCCTTTGGACAATGCTAGCTCTTAGCTTTGACTCACTTCTTGACTATGGAAAAGAAATAGCACAATTATTTTGTTGCAAAGAACTCCTGAAGACCACCCCCAGGGAATCTCTGGGACATGTCTCAATAAGCAAAGAATGTCAGGGTTTCCCTGCTTACAGAGACGGGCTTCAGAGATTCCCAGGGGCTGCTCCAGAAGAAAAAAAGAGCATGGAAACCAAACTAATTATTTCCAAAGATATTAAAAGTAGAGAATGAAGGGAAGACAGGATTAACAACAATATGGGGAAAAAATTAAAGTTGTCTGAATGATCTGACTGCACCTGATCAGCTATGTTTTTGCTGAGTAAAACCTAAACTTTCTTTTATTTTCTTTTGGGAAGACCACATTTTCATAAAAGTATTTTGGCTGAGGGAATAAAGCATTTCAACCTTAACTGTTGGTTGATATTCTTTTGCCTGTGAATATTTATTGTCTAAAGTCTGTAACCTGAAATGATTAATTTAGAAAATAAAATTAATTATATGGTCGTATTTTTCATTTGGTTTATCTTTATGTTTTTCTGTTGTATTGTTTAAAAACTGCATTTTATTTGCAAACTACCATCTTTAGAAAAAGGTATTTATTAAATGGCTAATTGGAATTATTGGCACAATCTGTCAGTTAATCAAGATTCCTAGATTAAAGGTTCTGAATCGAGCACAATCTTCAATTATCTTCATTATTAAAACATTGTGCTCTACTTCTAATCTAAATTTGGTTGCCTTCAAATTCTGGACACTGGATCTTATTATACCATGGTCTGAAAGTTTGAAAAACCCTCTACTATGAAGTTATGGTTTCCTGTGTAAATATTTAAACTGTAATCAAGTCACCTTTTAACTTTCTTTTTGTTAAATTAAGCTGATTGAGCTCCTTCACTATAAAGCATTTTCCCAAACCTTTGCTTATCCTTGTGTCTGTTTTTTGAATATTTTCCAACTCAACACCCTTTAAATTGCTAGCACTGGACCTGGACAAAGACTGCTAATAATTGTTGCGTGTGCGCCAGATAGAAGGATAATGTAATCTTCCATAGTTTTACTTAGCATTCCCATGTTCATACATGCAAGGACCACATTAACCCTGTGGCCACAGGGATACGCTGAAATCTCAGGCTGCAAACAGATGTTGCCTTTGTGTCACCATAAACATCTTTCTGGCAATGCAAAACCCAAGCAAACAGTCATCCATGTCCCTTGTCATGCCACAAATGCCCAACATTGTGCTTAGAGCCAAGCAGCTTGATTACTGGCTTCTTGATAGTTCTTTCATCTCTGTGAGACCAGCAGAAATCCTGCCACTTTCCACTTCAGTAAATATTCTCAACTATTTCCTGAACCATCATGACTAAAACACTCTAGCCCCACTTATAATGCAAGAGTTCTGGAGCTGCTAATTAACATCCACCTGAAGTACAACAGATACAGAATGCATCTCATCCTCACATCATACCACCTCAGCACCACAACCATTATTTTCTTAAAATACAGAACAAAAGTATACATTGAACTCTTCTGCTTTTTTTTTTTGGACCACTGACAATTCTAGCACTTCCATTTAATAATAAATGAATGCTATTCTTTGAGGAAAAGAGGGTGGTTCTCTTTCTCCATCATA
>NW_005843100.1:48147-75963 GCF_000455745.1 Alligator sinensis
GTTCTCTTTCTCAATCATAGTTAAAATCTTCTTATTGTCTTTCTATCTGCTGTATAGATTTCTCTTTGTGTCCTTTTTCTTCTCTTTCAGTTTTCTGCAGTTTCTAGCTTTGATTTATATTCATTACTGTTGGCTTCCCCTTTCTTCGTTAACTAACTGCATTCACTTCTCCTCTAATCCAGGTTGGTATTTTGACGGGGTGGTGACTTTTTAGAAATGTGAATGTTAATTAGGAAACACATCTTTCTGTTTAAATTTTTTCTCCAAAATAATTTGGTTCATCTTTGGGAAGTTTTTCATATTTGAGAAGTTAGTTCATTTGAAAAACCAAGTACCTGTTCATGTGTGTATCACCTGTGTGGACTTTATTGTCTTTATATGTAACAAATGTAAACAAGACAATTACATGTACTTAAACTACTACTGATGGTTCGCTTGTGATCAATTATCTGCCAAGGGTGAGTTTTTATACAGAATTCTCTTGTGTTGGATTCAACACATTTTGAGTTAGGAAATTGTTATCCATAATACTTTGCGTTTTGGTGTATCCATAATTTTTAGAGATTTAGTGCATCTGCATATGTCTTCTAGCGTATACCACTTAGATTGAAGTCCCAGTGATAATACATATAATTGCTTAAAGATCCAGTCACCATCACCCTGTTTCTGGATATGATTCGGTGGTGTGCAACGGATACCAACATGTACACCATCTTGTGTTTAATCTGTTAGGACATTTGATAATAAGCATGCCAAAGGCTACAAAAATAAATCTTTCAAGATTTGGGAAAATGTACTACCTCCATATGACCACTCTTGTTCCAAGAATTCCTACCTTAAGACAATAAAGCTGGAATGATGCCTGTTGGAACAGTACAATATATGTAAAACCCTAACTAGGGTACAACAGATGATTGTAGAGATTAGCGTAACAATGAGAGAAGAATAAGAGGGTGCTTGTAATCATACTAAGTTCAGTTTTTCATGATTTATAATTTCCCTAAGGCATTCCACACTTCGCTTATACATTTTTATAGATAGACTATACCTTGACAACCCCTGCTGGCCATCTGCCGAAAGCCATCTGGACAAATGCACTCATAAGATCCATCAGTATTCATGCAGTTTCCTCCAAGGCAAATATCACTGTCTTGGAAGCATTCATTAACATCTGAAATCAAACCATTACTAAATATCAGACGCTTCCAAAACTGAATACATACTTAAAGGCAGCACATTTAATATGCATATATTGATTTGAAGTAATTGCTTATCCTTACTACATTTAAAGAAATATAATCATTTCATTTTATTAACTAAGGTAGTATGATCCTTTACATTTCCTCCCATGACATTCATATCTCAGAACTTTCTTTAATATTTCTATCCAGTCTTAAACCTTGAGTCTGTGTATTGTTCATTCTTAGCAAGAATAAAAAGTACTGAGAAGACAATGAGACACTTTGCAAGAGACTTTTACGTAAATTTCTCCCCTACTTCCATATTTATTGTAATGTTACCATATTACAGGTAAGTACCATATTTTCACACATACAAGTGCCGAAATAAAACACAAAACTTATTTTTGGAAGGCAGAATGTACAAAAAAAAAAGATTTTTCCAGAGTCATGGCACACAGCAAGTCCTCCTGGGAACAGACTGTATCTAGGAAGTGTGGCATCAGGAACTTCCTGGTGTGGCAAACTATCTTCTGTGAGGCCACACGTCCTGGGTATTCTACTTCCCCAGGAGGACTTACTCTGTCGTACAAGGTTAAGCCCTAAGCCCTTCCAAAGGGCCGTAGCAAGACTATTACCTCTTTACTGTAAGCAGGCCTTTATATAAGTTCCGAGAAATAAAGTACAACCTAGAAATAAATACAACCTACACCCCTAGAAATACAGTGTTGTTTCCATTTCACAAGCCTAATCAAGAGGCTCACTTGATGCTTTGGGCATAAGTTTTTAGCAGGGGTAGGCACATGGGGGATCCCCACACCCCCCACCCTCCCTGACACCCCACAAACCTCACACACCCACAGCCTGCCCCATAACCCCCCACATATACACACTCCCCAACATACTTTATGCCCCCACACACAGCCACATCCCCTCACAAATCCCCCACACCCCACAATACACACACTTAACACCTCCCTACCACACCCCACACTCATCCTACCACACCCACACCCACTCACCCTAACATACACACACACACCCCACCATACACCCCCCACACAAAAACAAACCATGATGAATATTCTTTGTAATAAAACTTAAGATACGTTATAGTAGGTGTTTGACTTTTAGTATACGATTTGTTTTATTTCTGGCCCTGAGATGGCAACCCTCCCACCCTCCTAAAAGGAGTACGGGGGGAGGGAAGAGTAGGGATTTCCGGTGGCAAAGTCAGGGGATGGCACTTCCAGTCTCAACATGGTGACCAGGGGGTGGGGCAACTGTTAAGGGGTGGGGCTACCCACAGAGCCCTCAAGAGCTTGCCAAAACTTGTTAAGTGGCCCTGCAATCTAAATAGTTGCCCATTCCTGAGCTATAATGATCAGACAATAGCTATGGCTGTGAGGAATTTAATCCAGGATTTCACCCCTTCAGTTTGCTGAGCAGACACAAGCAGAAGCCATCTTGGCACCTGCATGGCATGCACAGTTTCTCCAAGCATGCTCCTTTTTCAGCAAAGAAAACAGCTTTTCCATTTAAAACACACCCCAATTCTGGGGGCTAATTATGGGGTAAAAGATTCGTGTTGTATGTGAGAAAATGCAATACATTAATGTAGGAACCTCAACTCAATGTATTTTTAGAATACAGAAACACAATGTAATAGTCAATTAAATCAGATTTCCTATGGTACACCAACAATTTTAGTTCCCTGACATGCAAACAAGATACTGTAACTGGAATAACGTGCTGCAGTCTTACTTAAAGTTGTTTTTATAAATGGATTGTGTATATGTTGTGTCATCTGCATTTAAGTGAATATACATGATGTTATCCTCAGTGCATAAATGTTAAGAACTCTGCTTCCTTACCTCTTTTTACATATTGTGCTGCATGTATGCTATGGTGCTAATTTAAGTCTTTTCTGAATCTGCGTATGTTTTGGAACTATTCTGAAATGGGTGTGGGTGGGTGTGGAGGGATGTGGGTCAATGTGTAGGTATGTGTGAGGGGTCTGTGGGTGTGGGGGCTGCTTAGGAGGGGTGGGTCCCCTGCCCCTACAGGGCAGAGCCCCCCCCAGCACAGAGACTACCCTGCCTGCAGGGTCCCAGCCCCTCCCAGGGGCTACAGCTCCCCCCTAGCCCCACCCCCACTGGTCTCCAGCCCCCTGCTCATTCCCCTGCTTGTCTCCAGCCTCTGGAGGCTGGAAATGAGCAGGAGAATGAGTAGGAGGCTAGAGACAGCAGCGGAAGTATCCAGCTCATCTCCAGGGGCTTGTCTCCAGCCTCCTGCTCATCTCCTGCTTGTCTCCAGCTCCCTGCTTGTTCCCTTGCTTGTCTCCAGCCTTCGGAGGCTGGAGATGAGCAGGAGTATGAGCAGGAGGCTGGAGACGAGCAGAGGAATGAGCAGGAGGATGCAGACAAGCTCCTGGAGATGAGCTGGAGACATTCCCCTGTTGTCTCCGGAGGATGGAGACAAGCAGGAGGCTGGAGATGATCAGGAGGCTGGAGATGAGCGGGGGAGCAATTAGCAGGCTGGAGATAATTCAGGGATTCCCTGGTGGACTCCAGGGTCCTGACTGCTCCCCCACCTGGCTCCAGCCTCCTGCACTGCCTGCAGCTCACCAGCAGCAGCAGCGGTAGCGGGGGCCGCTTGGGGCCTCATGCCACAGCCCTCCCTCCTCATGGCGCAGGGCAGTGGGGCTAGGTCCTAGCTGCCTGGCATCTGTGCTGCTGCTGCTGCATTGTGAGGGTGTGGCCAGGCTTGGCAGTGCACTGCACATTGTCTGGAAGCTCAGGGGTGCTGCAGCTGTCACCCAAGGCTCAGCCTGAGCTGCCCAAGCTCTGAGACAGGATGTGGCACCCTGCTGAGCCAGACCGCGCCCGCACAATGCAGCAGCAGTGGTGCCAGGCAGCTGGGGCTGAACCCTGCTACCCCCTGTGCAGGGGGGCTGTGCCATGAAGCCCCGAGCAGCCCTGACCACTGCTGCTACTGCTGGTGAGTGGGGGGGAAGGAGTAGAGTGAGCTGGGAGCTGGAGGAATGAACGGGGGGCCGGGGGAACAAATGGGAGGCTGGGGGAATGAATGGGGAGCTGGGGAATGAACAAGGGTGGGGGGAACAAATGGGGAGTTGGGGAAATGAATGGGGGCTGGGGCCTGGCAGGGCCTCCACATGGTCCCCTCCCCACTCCTCCAGTCCCCCAACCCGCTATTTACTTGGCAAGCTGGGTCCAGGTCCCTGCAGCTTCCACCACTGACTGCCCCACACGGGCAGGCAGCATGCTTCAGCACCATGGCAAGGGCCAGTCAGAGACGCTCTAGCTGGCTACCAGAGCATCTCTGTGGAGGACCGAGCCTCTGATTGCCTCAGGCCACAGTCCGGGACCTGTCCTGCTTTTTTCTCCTGGCATATTTTTTGACCCCTGGATATCCAGGGGTTTGATTTTGCCCCTGCACTGCAAATTTGCAGTGTGGGGAGTGTTTTTTTGTTCCCGCACGTGCCTCTTGCAGCATCTCAAAGGGGTTTGAGATGCTGCAAGAGGCACATGCGTGTTTGTCTGGACACACCCAAGGTTGTTACATTGATTTACACTAGTGTCCTACTCCAAAGCCCATCAAAGTCAATAGCAAAAAATTTAATTTATTTTATCCAAAATGCCTTCCTTCCATTGATTTCAAATGGCTTTAAAGAAGATCCAGCTGAGGATCTGTTTATCAGTGGCTAGATGAATAATATTAACATAACAGTAGCAACTGAAATGATACACTGTGACAAGTGAAGAAGTAATAAGTCAGGTATTTTGTAACAGTAATATAACAAAAGTAATCCAGGTGGCAGAAAATGGACACTAAACAAAATGCTTTATTTCACTACTCCAGGGGATGCCATTGACCAGTTGATGATTTTTCCTACAACTAGAGAGGCACAAACAGAAAACATAAGAAAATAAAGTCTAGAAAATTTCTCTCTATGCACACTATGTTCTGCCTCCTAAATCCAATGAGTCTAGAGAGAAACAAGGTCTTCTTTGGAAAATAAACCTTTTTTCTAATGCTTTATAATTATTGTGCCTTTTACACCTGATTTTCTATCTGACTAAAATAATATCTCATTTTTTTCATTTGGGCATGAATCCAACAAAAAACACTGAAGACCCCTTCAGAAAGCCTGGTCTGGATGAACATGAGGGAGAAGAGGTCACTGAAATTTTCTTTTCTTTTTCTTGTTTTGTTTGTTTGTTTGTTTTGTTTTTTTAAGAGACAGCTTTCTTAAATAAAAGAATGTCCCTATTTTGAATTACTGCTGATGAAATGATGTGACCTTTTGATAACGTGTATTTTTTAATATTGTATATTCAACTGAAAAAAATGGTGGCTTATTTACATGGCAATTAACTTTGACTGGGAGCATGAGAAAAAAAATTAACGACTCCCTTGCGCTGAATAACAGCCAAGCCCCACAACAAGAAAATGCTTTCTGCCAAGTTCATTCAAAGTCAAAATTTATTATTTCTAACATACTACACAAGCTTCCCTCCCTCTGTTGTAACTGTCTGTGGTTCCAACAATTACTGTGCAAAAACTCGAATCAAAGAGGTTACTTAGCGGCACCATAACTGATGTTCTTTGAGATGTTTTGGGGATGTTTAATCTCTGCAAATATTCCATGCATATACTATGCCTTAGAGCCTCAAGGTCTATGTCACTGGCAGCCTCCATTTGGGTGGTGCTTAAGTACTTCATGCCCTTGCCCTGGGAATCAAAATCGTAAAGAGGCACAGCTTGCCCAACTCCTCCTCCTTTCTTTTGTCAACCAAACGGTCCATGGTGTAAGGCAGTAGTTCTCAACATTTTTAGACTCAACACACCCCCTAGAAAATGCAAACTCAATTCTCACTTGTTTTTTGATTACAGAAAAATAATATAGCAATTCATCTGTTGCAAAGAAATCAGAAAGACTATAATGGGGCAGAATGTTTTTAACATTAAGGATTCCAATGAAAAACCTCTGTTTATCTTGTGAATCATATTTGTACACCTAACAGTGCTAATATTGTGTGGCACCCTACAGCTCCCTCAAAATGATCTCACAGCATCCTGGGGTGCCATGGCACCATGGTTGAAAGTCACTGGTGTAAGGACTCTGAAGCAATGAGGACAAAGGGTATGGCATGGCTTATGTATACAGACTACAAATATAGTTTCATAGTTGGTAGGGTTGGAAGGGACCCGAGCAGATCATCAAGTCCATCCTTTCCCAGCAGGAAAGGATGCTGGGGTCAAACGACCCCAGCTAGGTGGTTGTCTAGCCTCCTTTTGGAGACCCCCAGGGGAGGAGCAAGCATCACTTCCCTTGGAAGTTGGTTCCAGATCCTAGCTGCCCTGACTGTGAAGTAGTGCCTCCTGATGTCCAGCCTGAACCTACTCTCAGTCAACTTGTGGCCGTTATTTCTAGTTACTTCTGGTAGCGCTCGGGGGAACAGGGACTCTCCTGTTCCCTGCTGGTCTCCCCTGGTAAGTTTATAGGCGGCCACCAGATCCCCTCTCAGCCTTCTCTTGTGGAGGCTGAACAGGTTCATGTCTCTTAGCCTCTCCTTGTAAGGCCTGCCTTGCTGCCCCCTGATCATGCGGGTGGCCCTCCTCTGGACCCTCTCGATGCTGTCCACATCCCTCCTGAAGTGCGGTGCCCAGAACTGGATGCAGTACTCCAACTGTGACCTGACCAATGTCGCATAGAGGGGGAGAATCACCTCCTTGGACCTGCTCGTGATGCATCTGTGGATGCATGACAAGGTCAAAGAACACAAGTTACTGCGTACACAAAGTTTTTTCTTGGAGTGATAGTGTGTGTGTGTGTGTGTGTGTGTGTGTGTGTGTGTGTGTGTGTGTGTGTGTGTGTGTGTGCGCACGCGCATGCGCACGTGTGTCCCACTTTTGGTGACTCTCATGCTGTAGCTTTCTTTAGATAGATGTGGTTGAAAGGTATCTAGGTAAAGAGTAAATGTAGTACAGTTCTGCCAAATTTTGCATATTTCTTGTGCTTTGAGAAGGTACAAGCAAGCTACTGACTTACAAATACTCTGAATCACTACATTTCTGAAAGAAGCTAAGTAGAGCAAGCCCTTGTTGAATGAATTAACACCTTTCCTGAAGGATATCTGCCAGACAGCTGGTAACTGCCTGATATACTATGACATCCATTGGATAATCTGAGTTGATACACCTTTGATCAAAGGTGAACGTTTGATCCTCAGCATATACCAGGAAAAATCTGAGAGACTTTCTGAAATGTCTATATCTATCAACAACAGAAGAGCTTTGTTTACAATTAAGGTATGTAATCTCTTTTTGCTTTCCTGGTGTGAGATTCTGGAAAAAAATACTCAATAGATTCATTATATGAATCTCTGAGATTCTGTCAAAGAGAGGTCAACGTACAATAGAGATAACACGAAACAAGCTGTAAAACAGCTTAAGGACTACTCAGTCTGACCTAACGTACAAGAGATAGTCCAAGATGTCCTGACCTTTAAAGAGTAATGGAGGGACAGTATGCCAAAGTGACCAAGCACAATCTGCTTCACTTTCACTGACAACTAGATCTTGTGAAGATTTTTCTACTATTTATGAGAAATTTTTGTACTTTCTCTGAATACACCTTCTCTGCAGAAGTCAGCCACTAGGCATCCCTGTTTTAAGGTGGAGCCACAGTAGATCCAGATGTATAATGAGACCTTTACCTTGTGAGGAGAGGATATGAACTCAGTGGTAAAGTATGGGAGCTTTTATGCAGAGGCTGTTCAGGTCTGTCTTGGCTAAAGTGAGGCTTGACTTTCTTATCACTTTCAGGAGAAAATGCAGAAACCCAGAGATCCCAGGGTGCAGACAGAAATGACATTTGTTGCACAATTGCCCCCTTGAAATTGCTCTAAAGTCATGCCCAAATAGAAGAGCATGCCTGCAGAGCCTTCCAATCGCGCAAGAGTTCAAATGAAGCGGCTCCTAAGAGAAGCAACTTAATTAATTTCTGTCTGCTCCAGCTGCAGCACAGTGACCTTCAGCTGCTATCTCTGGATGGGAGGGAGAGAAGGCAGGGGTGGGAGGTCCCTTCTGGGGTTCTCTCAACCCTGCTGGAGTGGGTGGGCCAGTGGATAGGGGCCCCTCACCCTGGGTGGGCTCCAATCTACCCACCTTTCCACTCCAGTGAGGCTGAGAAAGGACCTTCCTCCCCTGCCTTATACCCCCTCCCATCCAGAGACAGCAATGGAGCTGGGGGGTGGGGACAGAGACAGGGGAAGATGCAGTCTCTCTCCCTGGATTGGCTCCAAATTGGAGCCGATCCTCCACCCTCCCAATCCAATAGATAACATCGGTTGGATCATGGCATTTCTATGAATTGCTATGAGTTAGATCCAGGAGCTGCACTTTTGTCTGTGCCCTTAGATTGTCCATGTGAGCCTCAAAGCTTAATTTGGAGAGGTCCACTACCAGCATTATAATTATCGATGGTGGAGGATTGAAGGAGGCACCGTTGAACACATTATCTAGGTCTCTTAATTAAGTTGGAGATCAAAAAACTTTTTTGTGGGATGTGTAATGAGGCCAGAACCCAGGACCCAGCCAGTCCCAGTTGAGAGATTAAGACAAATCATAACCTGGAAAAGCACCACCTGTAGCAAGCCCAGAGCAGTGCCATGGTCCCTGCTGGGGAGAGTGTGGCAATCAGGGCAGTCAGTCCCCTGAAGCCACAAAAAAACCCAGATCTATGCACTCCAGCCCTTAAGGCTAGGGACACATGTTCAAAAACCCTGAGCCTGAACTGATTCAGTCTTTGCAGGTTAGTCTAACCTGCAGAGAGTGAACAAGTTTGCAAGTGGATAGACGTTCAGCACATGCCTGGAGTGGCTCAAGCCAGAAGCCCAGGGGTGCTAGAGCAACCCTTCTTTCCACGGGGAAGCTGAGCTGATGAGGGGGGCATGGCCAGGCCCCAACAGGCCTGCCCAGCTGCTCCCTGACAGCTAGAAGGAATCCCAGCACACTGGGCTGCCTGGCCCAAGGGGAACTCTTTCACTTCCTCCCTTTCCCCCCCTGCCACAGGGCCAGGAGGGGGCCCCTTTTTGGTGCTGGGGGGGGGGCTCTTCTCCCTCCTACACCCCTATCTTCCCTCACACCCACACCCTACCCAGCTGATCACCACACTCCTGCTGCCCCTCTGTGGGGAGGAGGAAGAGGGGGAAGCATCCCCCCCAGCACAGAACAGAGCCTCCCCCTGCCCCCTCTGTGGAGTTGGGCAGTATCACATGGAGCCCCCACTCCCAGTGGGGTGAAATTCATTCCTGACTGCATATATTGCAATCCGTCTGATGCTGAGCAAAGAACTAGCCAAGAACTTCTGGCTTTGCTCATAGCAAGCGAATTAGCACAGAAAAGTGTAGCAGAAAAAAGCAGGGGGAGAGGGGGAAGCAGGAGCAACCAGCAAAGCCCAGAAGCATGGGAAATACCCAGGGTAAAAAATAGGCATAGCTATGCCTAGATCATCCCAACCAGTGGTTGTTTAGCCTCTTCTTGAACACCTTCAGTGACGGAGAGTCCACAGCTTCTCTAGGCAGTCTATTCCATTACCTTACTATTCTTACAGTGAAGAAGTTTTTCTGAATATCTAATTTAAACTTACTTTGCTGTGACTTCAAGCCAGTGGTCCACATCTTCCTCTCTGCAGCAAGAGAGAAAAGATGCTTTCCCTCTTCTTTATGGCAGCCCTTCAAGTATTTGAAGACTGCTATCATGTCCCCCCTAAAGTGGCTTTTTCACAAGTTGAGCATGTCTAGCTCCATCAGCCTCTCCTCATGTGACTTGCCTTCCAAGACCTTGATCAGCTTTGCTGCCTGCCTCTGGACCCTCTCTAGCTTCTCCATGTCTTTTTTAAAATGTGGAGCCCAGAACTGCATACAGTACTCCAGATGAGGCCTAACCAGCAACTGCAGGCTTGATGTTGAGTACAACTTTGTGTCAGAGATGAACATGCTAAGCCTTTTTTGAAATAGGAGCAGGTCTTAATGAGTTGTGAACAGCTGGCAGCAGGCTTGAACTCCCACACAAATTAGGAGGCATACTTAAATTGGCTTCAGTGGGTGTAACTACACATGGGCATTTAATGCACCTTAGCCTAATTTAAGGTGCACTGGGCATGTGTCTATAAGTGTGCACCCTTAATGCACCTTAAAAATGGCTATTTTAGGTTAATCCTGCCTAAATTTAATACCCATCTCAAATTTAGGCACAATTAGTTAAAGAGCATAAACACACATGTAGACGTGTTAATACGCATTAATGCAGGGACTTTAGTGCTGGGTCTGCCTTGGCCCTAGGGGGTTGGCCAGAGCCTAGCCCCAGGGCTCCTGGCTGATTGCCTCTCTTCCTCCAGGGCTGGGCTGCTCTCTGGCAGCTTGTAGTTGCAGGCTATAAAAGCCTCCAGCCATTTTGTGCCTTGGGGCACACAGCACAGGGAGCCTGAGGGAGCCAGTGCTGCCTGCAGGAGCCCACCAGGCCCTGTGTATCCCCCTGGATGGGAGAGCCCCAGGCAGCCTCTGTCAGTCCTGTCCCCTAGCAAGGGCTGCTCCTTGGCCACAGGTGAGCGTTGCAAAGGGCTGCAGCCTACTATGTCCTTTCCCACACCTGAGATTCCCCCAGGCCTGCTGGCCCTGCTCTCTATAACAGCAGGGCCAGCACCTGCTGTTTGCTGCTCCTCGCCCCCAGCTCTGTATCTTTGCAGGCACTGTGGTGAAGCACCTCTGCCATGTGGCTTATAGTCCCTGCCCTTGCCTCTGTCCTGGGTGCTGCTGGCACCACTTCAGGGCTGGCATCACAGGGACAGGCACGCAGGGGCCCAGAGAACCAGAGCAGGGAACATGTCCAGTACATCATCCCCATCAAGCACTGTCCACATGCCCATACCCATGCCGAGCACCTGGGCCCCCAACTGGACCTGTGAGGAGGTGTGTGACCTCATGGGGCAGGGCTGACATCCAGAGGCAGTCTGTGCAGGGTGGGTGCTCAAACGCCCACATTTATGAGGCCGTATCTGGCGGGATGCATGGTCAAGGCCACTCCCAGATGGTTGGGCAGTGCCATGTGGAGGCCAAGGTCCTGCAGGCACAGTGGGTGACCATAACCAAGTTCAATCGTTGGTATGGTTGTGCCCAGAAGACCATGCCCTTCATGTGGAAGCTGACCTGAATTTTGGTGCCCCAGAAGACAGGCCACACCCCTGCAAGTGCCACCATTAAAGTTGGCCTGCCCTCACCTGCACCCCACCCTGACACCTCTGGTGACATGTCACTGAAGAAGAGGACCTCGCACCTTCAGCGCCCCACTCTGCCCACCTCCCTGACTGCTGCATCCACTGGCAGCTCAGGGATTTCTGCCTAGTGGCTGCATCACACCCTTGGCCAAGCCCTGCACCCTGCAATGAGGAGCAGCTAGCTATGCCACCACTGGCCACTAGCTCCTCCTCAGAGGAGGGCCCCTGGCCAGGTGTGGCCTGCTGCACACCACAGGCCATGGACATGGGGCACAGCCAGATGCCATTGCTGATGGGGAGTCCTGCAATGAGCTGCCAGCCTGGCCATCCCTGCACATGTGTTAAGTCCTGCACTGGGGGAGAGCCCTCCCAGTCCCTGGCCCTGGTCTATTCCCTGCCTAACCAGCCTGCACTCACTGACCCCAGGCTCCTCACCCCACAGCACGCAGAGAAGCAGGACACAGTTCAAAACTTTATTAAGCAGCCCATGTCCCTGCAGCTGGGTGGGCACAGGCCTCACACACCAAGGAAGGCGTCGATGCTTGTGGCAATGTCCTTCTCTGCAGTGGGGGGCAGTACATGCAGCACTGCAACAGGTAGCCCTCCAGGCAGCAGCAGAAGTTGCAAGGAAGCCCGGGTTTGCCTCTCATGCTGTCGTAGCTCAGAGTTCCGAAATAGGAGTGCAGGTGTGCCTGGGGCACCAGCAAGAGTAGCAGCAGCGGGGCTTGGGCACCCCTCTGCTTGCATCAACAGTCCATTGTGTCCCACCTGGGACACATGCAGCAGGGGCATGCTCGGGGCACAGCAGTGGTGTGAGGCGGAGATGGCCCCATGTCACCTCCCCAGACAGGCCCAAAGTAGGGAGGGCGGGGGCGGGGCCATCCCCTTGCCCCTATTGTCCAGGAGCCCCATGCATCCCAGACCAGGCACTGTTGGCTGGGCAGCAGCATGGCTGGTAAGTGGGGGGCTGGGGAAGCTGGGTCTGGACCTGTGGCAGCAGTGGTGCCAGCAGCCTGACCTGGCCCACCCTGGGAAGGGGGCAGAGGTGGAAGGCTGCCTACAGCCAGCACCCAGTGGCCCACTGGCCCCAGGAGAGCAAGCAGGGCCAGGGGGCTCAGCCAGCAGCCACCTGGACCCAGCCCTGCCTAGACAGATTACTATGGTCCCTGAGCACCTGCACACAACCAACCTTTGATCTGAGGCCAGGCAGCACAGGGTCCCTGGTGCAGAGCATCTTAATCTCTGCAATGTTGCAAATGTTGTACAAAAGGCTTCTGTCTCTTGCCTCTGCAGGCCCAATATCTGGACGCAGTGAAGAGATTGCAGGGGTCTCTGGGAGTGCCACATCAGGGTCACTGCTACCCGCTGCTGGAGCTGCAACACACCGGGGACTGGATGCTCCTGCTCCAGCAGCTGGTGGCAGTGGTAGAGAACTTGGTGGTGTGGCAGCAGGCATGGGAGGCATGGGAGCTGGCCTGGTGTGGGGAAGATGTCACGCAGGAGACCACCCAGGAGGAGGCATGGGACGAGGCACAGTGGGAGCACTAGGCCCAGCTGGAGGCCCTGAAGCAGTGTTGTGTGGAGCTGCTCTGATAGCAACTGATCAGCCAGGGCCGGACAGTGGAGGCTACATACAGGCCCCCCTGCATGCTCACAGCACAAGCAAGCGTCTGTGGGGCTGTGGCGGAGAAGAAGGATGAGGCAGGCTTGGTCACCACCACTTTCTCCTTGTTGCCATGCTCGCAGCGGTGCTCATGGTGCTGCTCACAGGAGCAGCTGCTGCTGCTGCAGTGCTCCCACCACACCTGGGTAACGTGCTCCACCTCCCCACACGGCTTCCACCACCAGCCCTGCTCCTGCAGCTTCCGTCACAGGTGGCATGGCTGGTGCAGCCCACGGGCTCTGGCGCCCCACCAGCGCGCCTGGCCGCCACAGGTGCCTCAGCCTGCTGTGGGGATGGTGCCAAGCACAAGCAGCCATGGGGCAAGTGGTGCTTGGGCTCGTGGCAGGGGTGCGGAGGTGGCACCGTGAGCGCAGTGACAAGGAGAAGGTGGCAACAGCCGAGCCCTCCTCATCCTTCTCTTCCACTGTGGCCACCACAAGCGTACTGGTGGCTCCAAGGTGTGCCACAAGAGCCACTCTGACTCACTGTTGTGGTGGTGGCCCCGCCACTGCTGTGCACCTGCTGTGAGCCCAAGCACTGCGGCTGCTTGTACTCAGCGCTGCTCCCACAGGAGGCTGAGATGCCCATGGTGGCCAGGAACAGCAGTGATGGTGACTGCAGGAGTGCATGTAGGGCCGGCGGTGGCAGCTGTGTGGGGAGATGGAGCACAGCAGCCAGGCCCAGTCCTTTGACAGGAGCCAAGGGCAGATAAATATTAGTTTTCTGAATTTTTAGGCGCCCTGTAGGCCAGATACAATAACCTGGCAGGCTGGATCCAGTCTGCAAGCTGTATTTTGCCCACCCTTGATTTAAATGAATGCCCATATTACCCTTGGCCATCTTAACTTGTTTGTCCTTTTCCATGTGACAGAAGTATTACTTGAATCTGTTAGCTGGTACCTGGTATTGTTTTTCTGCACACTTTGAAGTTGATATAAGTGTTGCTGGTGTTTCCCATAAGACTTTGGCAAGGTCCAGTAACCCTTAAGTGATCAGAATTGCCAAATAGTCTATTACCAGGGTGTAGGTAATATATTGAGGATTTTATGAGGTTTTTATTGTATCACTTTGGTAGGGATCTCAGAATTGCTGCCATTCTGCTTAAACTGGTAAGACTCTGTGACCTTCTGAAGTTGAAAAAGTCTGATTTGATACCACAGTCTCATCTGAAGACAATAAAAAGTTGACTGGGATAGGCTGCTCCACCTCCTGGATTTCTTGAAAATCTGGGGAGGATTCTTGTTCCTGTCACTAAGGAGGTGAAGATTCCCTCTTAGAATGCTGCAGGGATGGTAACCTAGGCCTAGAATACAATGGGGAATCACATCTTCTGCAACAGTGATGTCCTCAGAGCATTCAGAAGTTTCATGTACACTGGAAACGGTACAGTTCCAGTGGTTACAGAGAAGCCAAACCTCAGAGTTGGATGAATGATTTTTTGTTCTATAATTCTTTGGAGATTAGAGCCTGGATCACGTGAAAACATTCCTGCTTTGGGAAGACTCTGGTCCTCTTTATGCCTGTCTCAACTCCGAAGTGTGTGACATTGAGAGATGGTATCTTAAAGTACTCTTTTATCCCAGGAACAAGGAACCCAAGAGCCAGTATCACTGAAGCATGGGAAGAACCCCTTTGGGTCAGCTCGTGAAAATTTCCTTGAAATGATGCTCACATAAGAATGGTGTCAAGCAATGAAAAATAAGCAAGGATGAGGAGTATCCCTAAGATAATGAACGTATCAGTTTTGTAACAGAAGGGCTGAAGTCTTCCTATGTGAGATACTCCTAAGAGATATGACAACTGTTTCTTACTGCACAGTACTTCCTCTAGCATGTACTGTGCATTTCTCATATATTTTGTTTTGCAAGACTGGTATGTAGAGTGCACCTCTGAGACAGTGGAGGATGCTGAGCTCCACTCTAGGAGAATGTTCTCTGGACCTGATCTAGGCCACATGCTTTCCCCTGGCAATGCTACTCATGTTTGAGATTGTGGTGGTTGGCTACAGGCCCACACAACAGGTGCAGAAGAAGTTGTAAACCCAGCAGACCGCCACATAAACAATATGTGCTGGCAGGAGTTTTTGTGGCCCATGAATAAAAATAGTTGTATGTGCTAAAATATGAGTAAAGAGGATATGATCTTATTAAAAAGAGTTGTTATTTATTACCAACAAAAATCAAATTATTCTCCCACCCTTCCTATTGAAAACATAAGTGTAGGTTTATTATACATATAGAGATAACTAGGACTATGCGAAAGAGAATTCATGAGACTGAATTCATGAGCTGTACCGATGGAGACCGTTAGTGGGCCATCAAAGAATGGAGAAGAGCAGGAAAAATAAACCTCCCTCATCCTAAAAAATGATTGTACTTGGAGTAAGAATAGCCCAGGTCTTAATGGAAAATTCTTCAGTAGCGTAAGCCACATTCTTACCTTCACACTGGTCTCCCGTAGATGATAGTGTGTAACCTTGTTTGCAAATACACCTGAAAGACCCATCTGTGTTTCTGCAATGCCCATTTGTGCACAGAGCTGTTTGCTGACATTCATTTATATCTATGAAGGAGAAGAAAATGTGTTATCTAAAGAAAATGGTAATGCTACACTTCTGGAAATACTGGTAACAAAAACACACACTGTTTGGACACACACTGTCCAAAGACAGTCACTCTTTTTGCTTCTGATGTAGTACCAAATAAAGGTTGAAATACGTGAAAATACATGACACCCCCACCAAATTCTTCTCTGTAGACAAGAAATCAGCTGCCCCATGTAAGTCAGCAAAACCCACAAAAACACTTTGCAACAGCATCACCACCTTTCTATCAGGGGGCAGTTTTCAGGCGCACACTGCCAGGCTGTTGCACTATAACATTTTACATGAAGATCAGATTTTCTTATTTAAACAATTGCTCTATATCAGTATTAATCCAGGTCAAACGTCTCTCTTTGTTTCCATAACTGCTGTTAATCCTTCAGTGCTTGGAGGGATTTCTTCACTTCCCACAGACTGGGGTCAGCCCAGGTCAGCAGATGTATTTGGATAGGAAACTCCAAATTTCCTAAGGAAAATTCGGAAGTGGCATTGCTGATTCAAAAGGCAGGTCATGTTCCAATGAGTCACTACTGAATAATCATCACAGATGAATATTTGGGAGAAATCTGTTGCTGGAGGTGTTTAGTTTTTTAGGTTCGAACTAAATTAGGAAATATTAGTATGTATTAATTAAGTGGTGTATGAAAATGTGTTAGCCTCTATTGTGAACAGGCCTTAGTGTCTTTTAAAATTCATTAGCTAGCTGTGGTCAGCCCTAGGAAGGATCAATATTGCTTTTGATTAAACAAAGATATGTCCATTTCATAAATGCCAAAAGTAATTTGACATACATGCACAAGCCATTGGGAATGGATGTGGTAGATTCTCGGTCACTCACAGAGGATAAATCAGACCTCAGGGATCTGTTGTAACTCAAACAGTAGCTATGGCTTGAGGCAGAAAAAAATGGTGAATTTTTCTGGCCAGAAGGGATCAGATCAAATGATCAGAATGGCCCCCTCTCACCTTAAAATCTATGAAGCACAACTGATTTCAATAACCCTTCAAGGCCTCACCCATATGCATCACACTGCAGGATTGGGGCCTTATTTTAAAAGTGTGCATACAAAACCACATATTTCCATAAAAGCTCTGAGGAAGCAATCGATCTTTGCCTATATACTTCCTCTAAAATGAGACTGTCACACTCCCTGGCTGTAATTCCTAGGTTAGGAACAGAAGGTACACATAAACTGGTATAAACTATTAGAAATCAGTTCAAATCTGTAACACAACAGAAGTTCAATGCACATAATCCACTTTCAAAGTGGGTGAAACCAGTTTAAGATACATCTAGATAGATGTAATATCAGACTTAACTGATTTAAGTTAAATCAGTTTATTGAACTTCTGTCCCAGATCCCATCCAGATTCAAGTTAACTCACAGTTCCTCAGTATCCCAGGATTCTTTGCACCTCCCCTTCGAACCTCTCCCCCTCCAGGGTGGGCAGGCTAGGTTTAACAGGGCAGGGAGGCATGTTCAATGCCCCTGGCTTCTGCCCTGAGTCACTACAGACATGCAGCTGCATTTCCAGAATCAAAAGTGAAAGTCTGTTCACTTGCTTATTGGTTTAATCTATGCAGTTTAGACTAATGTGCAGAGATTGAATTGATTCAGCCTCAGGCTTTTTGATGGTCTGTACTTAGCCCTAAAGCTTCTGATACTAAGAATGGTACACTTACATGGTTTTGATTTTCCCCTTTTTTCTAAGGAAATAAGCTGAAAGTAACTAAATCAGAAATACTTACAACAATTTTAATACAGCAATATGAATGTATTCATTGTTTACTGTTAATTAATGTAATAACTTCAGCTATCATGCATCTTATGAATAGGTCAGAGCTGGCTGGTAGCCTGCAGGCCCTGGTGGCTGTCTCTCCCACTGCCATATGGTAGAGCAGGCCCCAGGGGTCCTCATGCTGCCTGTGCAGCCTGTGTAGTGGGGGCAAGTGAGTCATGCACTGCAGCCCATGTGGTGTAGGGTGAAGGGAGCTTTGTGAAGCTGGCAAGGTGCTGAGGGTTGAAGCCATCATAACCTGCATGGCAGAGAGTGCAGAGGGCATGTATAATTGCAACCTTTGTGCTGGGGACCCATATGAAGCTGGCTGAGCCCATGCAGCAATAGGGATCTGGTGGGGGTTGCCCTCACAGCACGCAGCCTGTGTAGTATGCAGCCCCAGATCCATATGCAGGTACACCACGAGGCTCCTGGCTGTACCAAAGTTGGACAGCCCTGACACAGGTCACAGAACATACAGCCTGCATAACACAGCCAAGTTAACAAAAAACCTTAGCTCTTGTATTTTCTGGCTTGTTTGAAGCTTTTCCTTTGCAGGCTTAATGTTGTACTTGAATTGTTTTTTAATTAAATGATATTTTGTAACATACTTTGGGTTATTGTTGCACAACAGTTTTGTGATAGATGTACTATTGTGAGTTTTAGAAACATTCCTACCTTCACACTGAACCTCTGCTGCAGACAGTTTATAACCATAGTTACAAGTACATCTGAAAGATCCCTCAGTGTTTTCACAATGTCCATTTGTACAGTAACTGCCATACTGGCATTCATCTATATCTGTAAATATAAAATAAACATGGATATATAATAATGACTTAGTTCCTGTCCACACTGGCCTTTCAGTTCCGTTTATGAACTGTATTAAAATTCTGTTTAAACAGTGTTCTAATATGATTTGGTTAGCCACTATGAGACATCTAGCCCACGATCTATTCTAGACCATTATTTTTCCCAGCATGAAATAAGAATGGTTTGAGCTCTGAACTATATCATAGCCTAATCTGGTAGACAGTTTTTAAGTAGGACTGCAATATAAGTTAATAATGATCATATTATCTTCATTTACACTGGGCTTTTTGCCCTTGACTTTCCTGCTGTTAGTGTAGACCAAACGTTACCAGACAGTGGCATAATTTTGCTTGTGTTCTATAGACCTATTCCTAGAAAAATCTGACAACACCCTGTCAAAAATATTGGCAACTGACATCACCCTTGTAAACATTAGCACTCCTCAACTATTATTGTGAAGAATATACAGGAAAACTGTCTAGAGTAGACACAGCTCATACTGGCTTCTTTGTGTTAGAAATGTATTTAGTTGACACTGTTTCATGTTTCTTCCAGTTGAAGTCCTCTTAATCTAAGTCTGAAATTGCCCTGTTATTACATGCTGTTACTAAGGTACACCATAAGGCCCTTTTTTCCTCCGCAGGTGTGACAGAATGGGGAAGTTCTGGTGAGCTTTCATTCAGATTTTAAATGTGTTACTGCTGCTTTCATTAGCTGTTATAAATATGCCAACAAGTGGTTTGTGTGGAGTGCTCTACTAAATAACTGGGGGGGAGGGGGATTATACAAGTGCACCCACATTTATGACTGCCTTCTCCAAAAAGGCCTAAAGGAGTAAGGCACCTGACTCAGTGGGATTTGTGTGCCTCACTCATTTAGGTCCCTTTGAAAGTCCCAGCTTACAAGGATAACAAAAACACCCAATGACAAAATATTAATGATCTAAAAGAGAAGGTTGGCAAGGGAAATTATAGGTCCTATGTCAGGGTAAAAGCCAACCCTCTCTGGGGGTTAAGAAATATTTTTTCCCCTTGGTAAATAATGCCATAGGTAACTATTTAAGGGGGGTTTGCACCTTACTCTCAAGTAGCTAGTACTAGCCACTGGTGGAGACAAGCTACTGGACTAAAGGGACCATGTTTTTGGGTCCATATGACACTTACTATGTCCCTATATTCTGCACTCGGGTGTCCTTGCGGGTGGAGAGCAGGAATCCAAGTGTGCCTCTCCACCTCTGGTCTCCTGATTCTGGTGGAAGATGGGAGGGAGAAGGGGGGGCCTCTCTGTCTCTGTAATTGGGAAAGTGATGCCAGCACAGGACAGCATTCACTGACAGCCTGTCCTGCTTTCTCTCCAAACTCAACTGGAACCGGGAGATCAGGGATGAAGAGGTCACAGGGATTCCTGCTCTTCAACTCTGATGACAGCTGAGGAAAGCAGTTGCGCATTTTCTACCCTGCTTGTCCCCTCCCATCCCTGCCAGGGAGGTTTAGCAGGGGGGAAAGCACAGCACTGAGAGTCTGAGAGAGACCCTGGTAGGCTATACAGTTCAGTGTCTACATGTGAGCTGAAGCACTTCAATGAAATTGCTGTTTCATCCAGGAACATTTTTGGAGCACTCTGGTAATTTTGGGAGCACTTCAAATGGTGGGTGCCTCTGTCCACTTTCCCTTTGAAGTGTTTCAGAGGCATATGAAATACTTCAAATGTTAAACCTGTCCATGGTCCCAAGTCCCCAATGGTTTCAAGAGTTCTCTTTGAAATCATGTTTTCCACAATAAGCTTTGCTCTCAGCACATTTGATGAAATGTGCTGAATGTCCTAATTTTAAAATATGAAATACCCAATTTTACTCTTACTTATGTACATGCAGCTCCCACAGAGCAACGTTACCTAGCTCTGATAGCTCCCTTTTTATCACCAAGGACCAGATTCTGTTCCATTTAGGTGGATTTAGGTACCTACACATTATCCCATTTCACACGGTTCAAGGCCTGGAAATTCATTAATGGCCATATCTGGGTGTTCTCCATGCTGTAAGAGAGCAGCACAGGGTTTTTTTTACCCCTGGACATCCCTCATGCCCCAGCCCTTATGCCCCTGGATATCCAGGGGTCAAACAAACACGCACAAAAAAAAAATGTAGCAGCGCACACGGGGACAGCATGCATTGCTCAAAACTGGAGCCAGGCCGGCTGGAGCTATGCTCTAGCTGTCAGCCAGACTCCAAGCGGCAAGATCATCACTGCTGAAGCCCTGAGAGGCCCCCAGGACCCAAGATAAGGCTGCTGGGGCCAGCCCCAGCCTCTCCTACCCGACCTGGGGTAACTTTTTGTATGCCAGACGGCATGTGGTACAGGCATTCCCCAGGAACAGCTAGTGGCAGCACAAAGTAAATCATATGTCCATGCTTGTATGGATGTGGTCAAGGTGTCTACTTTTGTAACGCACAATCATTTTAGCTTTATTACTGGGTGCAGTTACATGTGCACTTTATTACCGCTGAATTGACTAATTAGTTCCACAGTAAAGCATCATCGTCTACATGTGTGGTGGTATTAGGCCACAGTAAACTAATTAACTCCGCTGTAGGATAGTACTGCCCCGCGGACCAGGGCTGGCTAGGGCATGCGGGTGTTCCAGTGTGGGAGCTCCTTGTGGCTCACCCTGAACTGTAGCACCCTCGTGCCCCAGCCAGCCCCTCCTCAGCAAGCTGAGCCAGCGTGGAGCAGCTCTGGGCTGGCAGGCTGGCCCCTGGACCCCCTACAAACTGGAGCTGTGCTAACCCAGGTCAACATGTTGTGGTCCCAGGCACATGTGTAAGTGCTGCTGCCAGGAGCAATAAACTGTGACATGAGCTGCACTGAAGTTTATTCACGCATGCTAATTTCATGTCTAGATGCACCCACTAAGTCTCATACAGTGAGAAGGATGATTCATCTGGTTTTTTGTATTATCTATTTTTGAGGGACTTGGTCAAAGGGAAATAGAATCACACTTTGGTACCTAATTATAGAGGAGTAGGGTTTGAAGGGACCTCCCAAAATTATTCAGTCCAACCCCGACTTTGACAGTATCACCTCTATTCAAACCCACTGAAGTCCATGTGTGCATCTGATAGGTGAAGTAGAATTCACCCCTTAATCTCCAAACACTTTATAAAGGAATTCCACATAGCATTCCCATTTTTCAGACAAAACTGAGAAGTTAAGTTAACTGGGAAGTTAAAACTTGTTCAAGCCCAGTTAACACAAATTCAGTTGCAGAGTAGGGGCTAGAACCCAAGTCACCCGAGTTTAAGGCCAGTCATTCACTTTTCTACATAGGCTCCTTAAAATAGGGTTACAGATGATATGGGAGGGTGCAAATATACTACGCTGGCTAGACATGTGGATCTTCTTCCAGAAGATTCAGGTCCAGGATAAACAGAAAATGAAGACTGGTCCTGTCATATGTGGAGTGAATTGCCTTGGTTAAATGTGATTTCAAATTTTCCCAAAATGGAAAAAGGAAAAAGTACTCTGCAGCTAATTAAAGTAGGTATATGTCCCATAAATCAAAACAAAGATTTACTGCTTAGAGAAAGCAGTGAAGTTTGTAACTCTGGACTGAGTAATACAGTGACTTAACATTTCTCCTTTTGCTTCTATTAGTCTGGTTGGCAAAATTTAAAGGATGCAATTCTGGAACTGCACTAGGATATTTATATTTTGGGCTAGAATGTTTCTGTAGAGATAGGCATAAAGAGAAAGCCTGATATTAGAATATCTGCGTTCTTTCCAGATTGTTTTTGACACCACATATTCTATGGTACTGTATATAAAAAGGAATATAGACAAATAAAGGCAACTTTCTACTTCCCATGAAATGAATAAATAAGTGAAAATCCTTCTTGCAGAAAGAGGATATGCTGTATTCTTTGCAGTGGTGGCAGAAGCCACATGAGCAGGGAAAGGAAGAGCATAGATCTCCAAGATTGAGTGATTTGCACTCAGTGAGCCAAATTAATCCCTAGTACAATTTCATAGGCTTGTGCAACTCCAATGAAATCAGCATAGTTACCTCAAAGTCACTTCTCTGTATTTTTGCCTCAACCAATTCAAATGTCAAACAAAATATCTAAAATGTTACCCAGGTACTGTTACAATCAGATGATTAGGTAGGTATAAACAGCTATGTAGTTTAATGTAAACATATCATGTTTATAAAGCACTTTTTTATGCCAGAGTCCCGCAGCATTTCAGAAAGTACAGTGTATGTATCTACATACACATGTTCAAGTAAATCACTTCCTTCATAAATTAAATGAAATCAGTTTTCTAAATGTTCATCCAGAAGCTGATAGCTAGCTTCAAAAGACTAGTGGCACTGTACATTTTTGCAAAATACCACCTTTTGCTATGAGCGCCACAAATAGTTGCCACTGGTCCTAACAAAGGAGGGTACTGAACAATAAAGGGCAAAAACACAAATAGGACAATAGGAAGTGTGAAAAAATTATTTCACAAAAACAATTTTAAAATGAACATTACTGACCTGTTGGGAAACTATTAGAGATGTACTGAATGTCTTGCTAGAAATAATGATAATTTAGATGTGTTTATCAAAGTATTTTGTAAGCCAGTATCTGTATTATATTAAATAGCAGCCTAGTTGCATTGAAGTATTAGCATCCTCATGTTTTTGCAATTGTTCAGTTTCCCCAGCAATGGTTTCTCTCATAAATATTACCAGTTAAAAATCTCTTCAAATCCCATATTATCCATTTCCACAACTAGATTTTCACAGAACATGAGAATTACAGCCTAGATTTGATGTTAATTTGCCTAGAGTCAGACAAGGTTTCCTCATTTCTTCCATCTCTGAAACCAAAAATCATTTTGAAATCCACATAAAAGTTCCATTTCTTTTTTAGAATAAAAGGAGGTTTTCTGGCCAGGACATCTCTAAATAAAAAAAATCTATGTATCAACATTTGGAATATAAATATAATAGACATACCATGGCATTGTCCATTCCAGCCTCTGAATCCATCCGTGCAAGGAACGCACTGATACGAGCCAGGAGCATTAATGCACTGTGCATCTGGACAAGTACTCTCATTCAGGCATTCATCAATATCTTTAACAAAAGAAAATCAAAATCACCATGCTGCAGGGCACTCAAAAACAAATCTCATCTGATGATGATGAATCCATTTATGTCATATTCCAGACCTATTTCCCTGAAATGATACCTGCTGCCTATACACGTGCTCCTCAGTGTTCTAAATAGTGTGCTGCAGTATCACATGGATTAAGCTCCCGTGAGTTTGAACATGGCTGCAGGGCACTTTATCTAAACCTTGTTTGGTCCTCATACATAATTAAATTAAAGCTATTAGGTGAATCACCTTAAGATTTTCTCCTAAGTTAGGGAGTCACTGATAGCTAGGGACGTGTCAAACTTTTGGTACTAGTAGGATCTTGAGACCTTGGTCCTGGATTTGTTACCCCATTCACCAGATATAGAAATTAAATCCAAAAATTAAGAAATGTTCTTTGATGTATTCTTAAATTGCTGAGGGCACTGTGAGTACTGAAAAGTAATCTTGGGATACAAGAGGGAAATACTAAAAATTCTCCCTTTGTGAAATTTAAGTGAATCTCATCTGTTTTTCAATGCCACTAGCTAATCACCCAGTCAGGCTCAGCGGCTTATGGAAGCCCAATATACCAGCACTGAAGGTCTAAACATACTGTGGGCTTCCCGAGCTAAAGGGGGATCTGCTTGGGGTTTGAGGGCAGTACTGGAGAGGGCATGTATAGTGTTGCTTCCCAATCCTCTCATATGCATAACTAGCAAGCAGATGAGGTGTAGAAGAACTCTAAACCCAGGTTGAATAAGTGATCATCAAAGCTGGAGGGGAGGGTGGGGTGGAAGGTGAGGCCATGGGGATGGATGGAATGAGAGGTGGGGGCTAGCAATGCTTAAGAAGAAGAGGGGGAAGGCTCGCTAGACCATTCTCTGAGACTTCAGATTCCATCCCACTCCATCCTGGGTGGGGTAGATGACAAGGGCATTTATACTGAGAACCTTGAACCCTTATTGACTGGTATTGCATCTCTCCAAATAACTTTCTTCCACATATAAAAGAACTTCACAGTACATACAAAACATGCAACCTACACGCTAGTACATACAAAATAAAGTATGTTAAAGTCAAGCACTCAAAAACTAGGAAATGCTAGAATTAAGGTTGCCTGTATTGCCTTCATCCACATTACATGAACACATACTAGCTTCTCTAATGGACCCTTACTTCATCCAGTGCACAGGATGCCCTGAATTCACTCAGCCTTTGGACCTGCATTAGTCACTTTTGCCATATCTCAATATACTACCATGAAATCTCTTTGTCTAGCTCCTGTCTTATGTATTTAAGGACTCTTTCCTTCTCTGTGTTACTGGGGAGCAGCATGGGGGGGCACTGATAGCACAAGGAAATAGTCTCCTTGCTCCCAGGGCCAGTGCCACAGCAGCCCACAAAATCGTAGAGCAGCAAATGGAGGAAATGGCCTGTTCAGCCCCTGTAGCTCTGAATTAGAGTAAAAGCTAAACTGCATTTTTTTCAAAGCCTTCTGTTTGGGCCAAATATGTATAGTTTTTTTTATAAGAAAAGCAACATGCCCATCCCTGACACAAAGCCCTTTCTTACACTGCCCTTCCAACTCCAAGACCATGTTCTGAAACAGGGGTGGCCAGAAGTAGCACACCTGCTACAAGTAGCACAGGCACTTGTGTGCGTTCCCCATGGCAAATCAGGAAGCACAGCAGCAGCAGATAGGACAGAAATCAGAGTAGCAGATTGGGCAGGGGAAGGGGATCAGACTGGTACTTAGAGAAGGTGCAGGGCTAATTTGCAGCACACCTGTCAAAAAAGATTGGCCCTCACTATTCTAAACCATGAAATCACTAATGTGCCTCAATATAACAGCCATAAAAATTGCTTAACACAAGTAAAACATTATTTTCCCAAAACGTGTTCTCACAAGTGACTTCACCATATCTCCAGATTTTTCTAATGAGCCCAAAGTAAATATTCAAGTTGCAGCAAGGGAGGTTTAGGTTGGATATTAGGAAAAACTTTCTCTGCCGGAGGGTGGTGAAACACTAGAACAGGTTACCTAGATAGGTGGTGGAATCTCCATCCTTGGAGGTTTTTAAGGTCCAGGTCGACAAAGCCCTGGCTGGACTGACTTAGTTGGGATGGTCAGCTTTGAGCAGGTGGTTGGACTAGATCAGGGTTTGTCAATCGGGGGTACACGAACCCCCAGGGGTACTTGGGAAGGCCCTAGGAGGCATGCATGGGTGGGCAGGGACAGAGCACCGCCCTGCCTGACCAACCAGACACTGGGGGGCGGGGGGAGTGGGAAGTTCGCACGCATCAGCCGCCGCCACCCACCACCCTGTGCACTGCTGCCATTCCACATGCAGCGGCGCACAACCCCTCCCCACATCCGGCTGCTGGGGGTACACTTATTAAAAAAAGTTGAAAACCCCTGGACTAAATGACCTCCTGAGGTCCCTTCCAATACTATTTTTTCTATGATATTCAGCATGGGAATTTTCAGTCCAAGTCATAGAATCATAGAGAAGCCAGGCTGGAAGAGACCTCCAGAAGTCATCTAGTCATCTGACATGTAGCAGAAAGTAAGGGGCAGTTAAGGCAACCAGTAAAGCCCAGAAGCACGGAAAATACCCACAGTACAACATTAGCATAGTTATGCCTAGATCTTCCCCAACCAGTGGCTGTTCAACCTCTTCTTGAACACCTCTAGTGATGGAGAGTCCATAAATTCCCTAGGCAGTTTATTCCACTGCCTTACTATTCTAATAGTGTAGAAGTTTTTCCAGACATCCAGTATAAACCTACTTTGCTGTAACTTCAAGCCATTGGTCTGCGACCTCCTCTCTGCAGCAAAAGAGGAAAGGTGCTTTCCCTCTTCTTTACGGCAGCCCTTCAAGTATTTGAAGACTGCTATCATGTCCTTTCTTAGCACCTTTTCTGCAAACCGAACATGCCTAGCTCCTTCAGTCTCTCCTCATATGACCTGCTTTCCAAGCCCTTTATCATATTTGCGGCCTGCCTCTGGAGCCTCTCTAACTTCTTTCTCCATGTCCTTTTAAAAATGTGGAGCCCAAAATTGCATACAGTACTCCAGATGAGGCCTAACCAGTGCTGAGTAGAGGCACTATCACCTCCCGTGTCTTGCACCTAATGCTTCTATTGATGCAGCCTAAAACTGCATTCACCTTTTATGCGGCTGCATTACACTGCAAGATTCCCTTTTCAATAGTGCTGCCAGCCAACCAGGTGTCACCCATTTTATATTTATGTTTTTGATTACTCCTCCTGAGGTGCAGTACCTTACATTGTCTACATTAAACTTCATCCAGTTAGCTCTAGCCCAACTTTCCAATCTGTTGAGATCCTTCTGAATTGTGCTTACATCCTCTGTGTTTGCAATCCTTCTGTTTTGTGTTGTTTGCAAACCTGCTCAAGAAGCTTTATATACCACCATCCAAATTGTCAATAAACATGTTGAACGGTCCAGGACAGACCCCCATGGGACTCCACTTGAAACCTCCTGCCATTCTGTCATGGAGCTGTTATTAATCACCCTTTGCTTGGATCTATTGAGCCAGTTATCTATCCACCTTGTAGTAGTTTTGTCCAGCTCCACATTTCTCCAACTTGTTATGAGAAGGTCATGTATGACCTTGTCAAGAGCCTTGATGGAGTCCAGACACACTATATCCACAGCATTCCCTTCATCCACCCAAGTAGTTACTTTGTCAAAGAAAGAAATCAGGTTTGTTTGACACTACTTGTTTTTCATAAATCCATGCTGGCTGTTTGATCAGCCTTTCCTCCTCCAGATGCTTACAAATGACTTTCCTTAGGATATGCTCCAGTAACATCTATGGTATTGAGGCAAGGCTTACCCATCTGTAGTTCTCCAGGCCCTCCTTTTTGCCTTTTTTTAAAGAGGGGCACTATGTTCACCATTTTTCAGTCCTGTGGTACCTGGCCCATCTCTCACAACTTCATGATGACCATTGCCAAGGCCTCCAAGATCTCTTCTGCCAGTTCCTTCAGTATCCTGGGATGAAGGCCCTTCTGACTTGAATTCATTCAGACCCAACAAATGCTCTCTGACTGTCTCTTCTGTTATCTACTACCTCATTTTACCCCCTTTCTTAACCAGATAATCCTTACTGGGTATCTGTCCATCTGCAGCTAAATCTTTTTTTAAAGACTGAGGCAAAGCAACTGTTGAGTAGATCTATCTTCCCTGTATCTTCTGTTAGAAGTACTCAAAGTCTGGCAAAATTCCGAAAAAACTGATGACAGGGTCATAAATGTTATGCAACTTCAGCTGTAGGCCATATTAACCAGCTCCACTTTTAATAATGCTACCCCCTGAATTATGTG